>NW_027331975.1:7500-256488 GCF_048418815.1 Hemitrygon akajei | reverse complement strand
TCAACTTTCCTAAATCTTATCAATAATGTAGACATCCCGCTCTACTTGAGCCTAAAAAGTGCATCACCTTGCACGTCATCTCTCTCCCGTCTATCCCCCTCCGCTTTCTACCGACACCAAACACCCGACTCCGATCTCTCTCCCCATCGAAAATCTTTCACGAATCCCCGATCTCTCGTCACACCAGTTCCCCTCGACTTCCTCGCCCTCCCTCCCCTGGTCTTTATCTACCTTCCTCTTCCTCTCGCTACCTCACCAGTCTCGTGTCCCAGTCACTTTCTCCCTTGTCCCTCTCTCTCTTCTCTCTGGCCAGAGTCGACTCCTTTCCCGGGTATTACCGTTTCTCTTCATTGACTGGTTCATGGAGTGTCTTGGAGTGAAGATGACGTCTGAACCTACGTGTTTTTATAATTGAAATAATAAAAGTTACTTGTTGGTAAGTACGGATTCTCTATACCTCGCTGACCATTATTACAAGGGGTGATTCACCCATACAAGCTGTCCACCAACAAGTCCCATCCTTCTGCACGGTGTTACCATCGGGATGGAGATACAGAAGCGTGAAAGCTCACGCTCAGTGAATCAGGAACAGCTTCTTCCCCGCCGCCGCCAGCAACTCAGGTTTTTTTTTTCCTCTAAATTTATTTAATTGCACTGTAAAGTTAACAAATTTCACCACATACCCCGATGATATTAAATCTGGTTCTGATCCTGATTCAGATGAAGGGAGATGTGTTAGTTTGAACTTAAATTAGTTGAAAAGTTATCAGAACCTCGTGAGACGATGGGCTGTAGTGTGCTGTAATACACATACATAACCATATAACCATATAACAATCACAGCACGGAAACAGGCCTTTCCGGCCCTCCTAGCCCGTGCCGAACTCTTAATCTCACCTAGTCCCACCTACCCGCACTCAGCCCATAACCCTCCACTCCTTTCCTGTCCATATACCTATCCAATTTTTGCCTTAAAATGACACAACTGAACTGGCCTCTACTACTTCTACAGGAAGCTCATTCCACACAGCTATCACTCTCTGAGTAAAGAATTACCCCCTCGTGTTACCCCTTAAACTTTTGCCCCCTAACTCTCAAATCATGTCCTCTCGTATGAATCATTCTATGCTCTATGCTCTATCTAGGTACAGTATCTCACTATTTAAGTCCAAACGATTAATTATTTAAAGCTACGACGCCTTCCTTTTCCAGATTACTTCAATGCGTCTGATAATACTGCAGGAGAATTTAACAACAAGAGGCCAGAAATGTGAGTGCCGACCGCTGGGTGATATTAATGGTTTTGCTTGGAAGGGACACGTCACGTACTACGTAATGAGGAATTGTCCTCGGTGTTTGGACTACGCTGGTCATGGGGTATGAAGGGAAGTATCTGGACAGACAGGAATATTAGCGATAGTCAGCATGGACCAGTGCGTGGTAGGTCATGTCTAACCAATCTCTCAGAGCTTTACGAGGTAGTTACCAGGAATGGTGTGAAAGGCAAGGCAGTGGATGCCGTCTAACAGGGACTTCAACAAGGAATTTCTCAAGGTTCCGTAGGGGAGGATGCTCGAGGAGGTTCAGTCGTTTGGCTTTCATGATGAGGTAGTAAATTGGATTCGCTTGGCTATTTTGGGAAAGCTAGAGTGTGGTAATGCATGGTTGTCTCTCTGACTGGGCACCTGTGATGAGTGGAGTGCCCCAGGGATCGTCGCTGGTGCCCGTAGTTGTTTGTAAATCCATATCAACGATCTTGGTAATAATGTCGTTAGCTTTGCTGATGACAACAACATTGCTGAGTGTAGTCGACAGCGAGGAAGAGTACCGGAATATGAAACGGTATCTGGGACAGCTGGAAAAATGGGTCCGAAAATGTCAGATCGCATTTAACATACACAACTCTGGGGGGCGAGCCAGGGTTGGTCTGAAACAATGAGAAATAGGGGCACTGAGGAGTACGATAGAACCGACGAATCTGGGAACGCAGGTCCGTAAATCAATGAAGGTTGCGGCAAAGTTACACAGGGTGGTAAAAACAGCTTTTCGCACGTCGGCTCTCCTGGACCAAAGCACTGAGTACAGGAGTTGGGATGTTATGTTGCTGTGGAGCCGAATTTGGAATATTGTGTGCGGTTGGGCTCATCTGCCTGCAGGAAAGATGCAAGTAAGATTGAAAGAATGCAGAAAAAAATCTATACGGCTATTGAAGGGAAAGAATGTTTTGAATTAAAAGGTAAGATCACATTTGTCAACACTTTATTCCCGACGGGGGTAGTGGACTGAGGGGAGATTTGATGGAGGTATACAACATTATGAGGTGTATAGAGAGTGTAAATGCAAGCGGGCTTTCTGCACTGATGTTAAGCGAGAATAAAACTGGAGATCATGCGTAAGGGTGAAATGTGAAATGTTTAAGGGAAACATGAGGGGAAACTTCTTCACTCAGAGGGTCGACAGAGTCTAGGCAGTGCGAACAACGCAAATGGTAATTGAGATTCCAATGTCCAACGTTTAAGTGATGATTGCAGAAGTACATGGATGTGAGGGATATGGATGGCCACGGTCCTGGTGAGGTCGATGGGAGGTGGCAATGTAAATAATTCCTCACTGACTGGACGGGCTGAGGACGCTGTTTCTGTACAATGGTTTCCTAAGGCTGTCTGACTGTCTGCCTTCAGGGTTGTGTCAAACTCATTTTAGGTCACGGGCCGGATTGAGCAAAATGCAGCTTCATGCGGGCCGGATCAGTCGGACGCGTGCGAACGCAGCTTTTGTTGCCTCCGTTTTTTCAGCCTGCTCTCATGTGTCTCAGTCTCTGCTATAACTACAAAGTGTTTCACTTTACAAATTCCTTTTCTTATGAAGAAGACTGCCGAGGAAGACTGCCGAATAAACACTAAAAACCCTGAAAACCTGGTACCTGAATAAACTCAGCATTAGCCATATCATACGCCATAGGCGCTTCGATTACTGGGGCCAGCTTTAATAGTAATTAGATATTATCTCGCGGGCCAAAAGATAATTCCACCGCGGGTCGGATTTGGCCCGCGGCCTTGACTTTGACATATATGGTCTACTACATCATCTGCCTTCTGTTAGGATACCAATTCTGAATCAAGGCAGCCCGGTTGCCCTGGATCCCATGCCTCCTGACTTTCTGAATGAGTCTACTTCGGGGAACTGATCAAACGCCTGACCATGATTAATGCCCCCCACATCGACTGTTCTGATTCTTCTGTTTGTTTTATTTTCACTTTTTCAAATAATTCAATCTGGCTTATAAAGGGCAACAAGCCATGTTGTCTCCCCGTAGCCAGGCTACATTCTCTAAATACTCATAAGTTCCTTCGTCAATAATCCTCTCCAGAAATTTACCCACTACTGATGTAAGACTCCCGGGTCTATCATTTCAAATACTATCCTTGCTATCTTTCGTCAACAAATGAATAACATTTTCCACCCTCCAATCATCTAGTTCTACTTCTGTGACCAGCGAAGACACAAACATCCTGTCCAAAAAGCTCAGCAATATCTGAGCTCGCCTTCCAAAATTACCTGGACTATATCCCTTCCAGCATCGGGGAATCATCTATTACCTGGACTATAACCCTTCCGTTATAGTGGAATCATCTATCACAATGTTTTCCAAGTTTCCAGCGCATCCTCTTTCTCAGCGTCGGCTTGTTCGAGCATATCTGCCTTTTTACACTGTGTTCACATTGATCAATGTATTCAGTGAGGAGCTTCACCTCCTCCTTGGACTCCAGACACAGGTTTTCGACTTTTACCTCTGATCTGCCCACACTCTCCCCAGTCTCCTCCTGTTCTTCACAGTGCAAATCGTCAAGGACTTCTCAAATCCCCCTATCACTCTTTTAAGTCAATTGTTAAGTTCCTTCCTGTCTACATTGTGACTCGCCGTAGCCTTACCTGATCCTTTCTTTCTGTTCTGTATGTATCGTTCTTTCTTCCTCTTGACGTGTTGTTCCAACTTTCTTGTCTCTCCCAGGGGTACTTTACACCGTCGTCCTTTCCCTGGGTCACTGAGATAAGCCTATACTGAACCCCGTGTCAGTGCTCCCTAAACAATCCCGCATCCTCATGAGAGACTCATCCGGAAAGTCATGAGGCATGGGATCAGTGGAAACTTGGTTATTTGGATTTTTTAAAAATTGGCTTAAAGGAAGAAGAGCATAGGGTAGTTGGTGGAAGGAAAGTATTCTGCCTGGAGGTCGGTGACTAGTGGAGTGTCGCAGGGATCTGTCCTGGGACCCCAGCTATTTGTGATTTTTATAAATGACCTGGATGTAGAGGCGGAAGGATGGGTGAGTAAGTTTGGCGGATGACAGAAAGTTTGGAGGAGTTGTGGATGGAGCTGTAGGTTGTCGAAGGTTACAAGAGGATATAGACAGGCTGCAGAGTTGTGCAGAAAAATGGCAGATGGAGTTCAGTTCGGAGAAGAGTGAGATGATGCCTTTTGGAAGGACAAACCAGAAGACTGAGTACAGGATTAATGGGTCAGTTACTTAAGAGTGTGGATGAACAATGGAAACCTTGGGATTCAAATTCCCATACATCCTTCAAGGTCGCTGCACAGGTTGATAGGGTGGTTAAGAAGGGTCTATGGGATGCTAGACTTCATTAACAATGGGATTGGGTTCAGAGTAGAGAGGTCATGTTGCAACTGTACAAATCTCTGGTGAGACCGCACTTAGAGCATTGTGTTCAATTCTGGTCACCTCTTATAGGAAGGATGTGGAAGCTATAGAGAGGGTGCAGAGGAGATTTACCAGGGATGTTGCCCAGTTTGGAGAACAAGTCATATGAAGCAAGGTTAGCAGAGCTGGGACTTTTCTCTTTGGAGCATAGAAGAACGAGAGGGTACTGATAGAGGTCTACAAGATTATGAGAGGCATAGATAGGGTGGATACTCAGTACCTGTTTCCCAGGGCACCATAGCAAACATCAGAGGGCATATGTACAAAATTAAGGGAGGGAGGTTTGGGGAGACATCAGGGGGTAAGTTTTTTACACACAGGGTTGTGAGTGCCTGGAATGACTTGCCAGCGATTGGTGGTGGAGGGCTAAAACATTAGGGGTATTTAAGATCCTCTTGGACAGGCATATAGATGAAAGAAAAATGGTTATTGCGTAATGTGGGTTTAGTACTGTTTTTAAGGATTACATGGGGCACAACATGGAGTGCTGAAGTACTCCCTAAGCAATCCCCACATGCCTGTTGCGGAATGCCCTGAGTGCATCATTTCCCAATGTACTTTCCTAAACTCCAGCCAGGCAGCTGGAGTTGACCGCCAATTAAACACATACCATACTTTCTGGTCCTATCCCTGGGCAAGGTAAATGGAGGGGAGTTCTGTCCTATCGTTCTGAAATGCTGACCCAGCAAGAGGTCTGTCACCTGACCCGTTTCCTTTTCTAATATTAGATCCGGTACGGACTGGTCGTTAGTACGCCTGTCTACATTATAGTGACATGGAATCCTTCCTGGACACAACTGAGAAATTATGCCATACCTAAACATTTTACACGGGGGAGATGCCAACGAATATTATGGAAGTTTAATTTACTCGTGACAATAACATGGCAAATGTCCAAGTCCCGCTTCCCGATCGGTTCCTCACTGTTCCCGTTGCAGGTTTTTTGTTGTTAGATGGGCGGCTGCATAGAATACTCCAAATGGAGTGATCATGTTTTTGTATTCGTCTCCCAGTCTATTAACAAACGAAAGCTCCATGTTTTCCTCCCTTTCTGCAGCTGTGATACTATCCCTGTTTTCCCATCGCACTCCCTTTACACTCTCTTACCCGACCCTGTCTATTTTCCACATCTAAAACCCGGAAACCCTGAAGCCATCCCTGCCCTTCTGACAGTCGAGTGTCTGTGATAATTTGGAACATACTTCAACCAAAGTGACAATCAGACCAGCAGCAATGACTGTTGTATTGCTACCGACCTGACTGTATGAAGTCAGCAATCTCCGCCAATTCTGCAATTTCGGGGGTGGACCAGACATATGATTGTTTGAATTAATGACATATTTGACAAACCTGCTAATTGTAAAACGGCTTTATTTGAAAACTCCGCTGAATTGTCATTAGACACGAGCGTTATCTACACAGATGACCATTTAATGTAAACACATACTTCATTCCATTCCTCAGCTCTTCTCTGAATTTCCTCTGTGTCAGTGTATACGATACAGGTATTGGTGCACATGCTGAGAAACTGTAACATGAACCCAAATTGTTGTAGGATATATACCGGAAGAACTCAAATATCTGTCCTGGTAAAAATAGTTTTGCACTTGCCATTTCAGGGAATGCGCTACATTGGGCATCCACAATAATATGAAATTAGCTGATATAGAAAACAACAAAATCATCGATTTTCTGCGTTTTTCCACCTCGGCATCTTTCTGATTGTCGCTGCTGTGCCGAAGCCTTCTGCGGACTCTATTTGCCACAACGATATGCCTTACGGTTAATCGTTAAACACCAGGGTTAAACCGATTGGTATCAATGTGTTAAAATACTGTCCAGTAATGTGTACCCTCTCCACACGGGTGAAGAGCGTATTCATATGTGCGGGTGCACCGCCACGGCGTGTTGTCAATGATGACGTAAGGTTTCAATGGCAAAGTATAACGGGGCGCTTCTCCCGCAGCTCACTATAACCACGGTCACGATAACCCCCGTTGCTGTTCTCTCGATGCAGTATCGGTCCCGCAGCTTTCGGCAACATATTGCGATGAAGCGATCGAAGGTAAAACTGACCGTAAACCAAACAGAACAGTCCGTCGTACAGCCCGAAATATAAGTGTCAGGTGCATACAGGAGTGATGAGCAGGGATCTGGAATAAATGTAGATATTGTTGGTCTGTTCCACTAAAAGCAGCAAAGACAACCGGTAGATCCGCTGTCGCCATTCCAACCAGGTAACGGGTGATGCATTTGGAGAGTCCGCATTTTCCCCGAGATAGGATCCACAATCGCCGTTAAATTAACTACAATAAATTTAAAAGCAAAATAGAAATATCGTCGAGTAGCAACTCTCTGAATGCCCCCCATGTCTGTTTGGAAGTGGAAAACGGGAGTCCAGTGTGTGCGGTCTCGGTCGCTGCACTCCGGCTGGAGGACAATGACGGATGTGAGTGTCAGTGGATTGGCGACCTACCGACAGTTTAGAGCGAGGGCATCAGAGGTTCACGACTCACGTACCGGTGAACGGACCATCGTCCTAGTGAACAATATCATTTCCATTATAAGGGGCGAAACAGTTGAAGGGATTGTTTGCAGCGGTGACAAAGTGGAATCAAGAGATAGAAAACACAATTTATCATTTACTGACTTATGTAAGAACAGATCTACGTGTTGAAAGTAGACTGGACCATTATTTAAATAAGCTTGCCACGTGTTATAAGGTCGAAGTGTCGGCACTGATAGAACCTGGGGACCCAGAAAAGCAGAGACCAGCATCACTTAAGAAAGCCTAGCGAGGTGAAATTATGAAACAATGCCAATATCGGCCACGAACGTAATTGACAAAAGAAAAATCTCATCGATCAAAGTATGCAAATGAAATAAAACAACCAGATGCCCGGGGAGAACAGTCGATCGCCACAGTAAACAACACCATTTCCTTTATTAGAGGAGAAAAAACAGACGGGATTATTTGTAGTGGTGACAAAGTGGAATCAAGGAGATGCAAAGCACGAGTTCTCAATTTACTCTTACAGAAGAACAGACCCACGTGTCGAAATAGACTGGACCGTCATTTAAATAAACTGTCACATTCTTATAAGGTCGATGTGTCTGCAATGATAGAGACTCGGACCTAGAAAAGCAGAGACCGGCATCACTTCAGAAAGCCTAGCGAGGTGAAATTATGAAACAATGTCAATATCGACACCAACTTAATTGAGAAAAGAAGAAAACTGTGAGATCGAATTATAAAAAAGAGAAATTGAAACCATTGCATGCTTGAATCCTCCACTCCGGGAAACACGTTTCAGCCGATAGTAGCATCTGTGCTTAGTAACAGTGCGGAATCCGCGGCAGAGTAACGACGGCACCATACATAAAGTAACCAGCTCCGGCATCTTACCGGGGACACCAACCGCTACAAGTGTGGGATAGAAAATGGCCGCGATGTAGTAAATCGCTGCATATCCCATATTCCGTCAGAAGCAGCGGTCAGTTGTACGGAGCGTTTTCAGCTGCTCTGATGGACTGGGGAACGTTTTAGCAGACTTTTATTGAGGTGAGAGCAATTCCACTGAGGCAATTAGCGTGGCTATCACGTCAGGGACATTAGTGACAACCAACTGCACAAACACTTACATTAAATTATTTATACTCACGCTGTCCACGTGTCATGAATTTGACTCCTCAAGGGAGTCTATTACTTTCAAGCAAAATATGATATATTTTTTCCCTTGTATTTTCCATGACACCTGGCTTCAGCTATTTAAGCAGCATATTTTTATATGATGTGTTGCTTTAAAACAGGCATTCATCCTGAAGTCGATTTATTTTGTTATATTTGACCGTGCACATTCGCTTCTGAATTGAGAGAAGGAGTTTGTTCTGTCAAGTGAAATGAAGAACACTTCTTTATTAAAGGGAAACTTCCGTCATCTTTTCGTTCGTTCCAGTCATTCCGGGCGATTAGAGTGATGGAAATCACAGTGACAGCTGACATGTGTTACAATAAAATACACTGCACATATTCCTCCAAACAATTTGAAAGATCCACAGCGATATTCCAGAGACCGGTGGTCAAAAAGGGAACGAGTACTCGGGAAATTAGCGAGGGCTGCGGACAGTTTTGCAGAGCATGTTTTCCAGCGCACACATGGGGCGTTTGGTAGGAACCTGACCTCTGCCAGTGAATGACTTGACCACCCCATACCCGTGACCTGCGATGCAGTCTGTTTAACTTTTAAAGATATTCTCAGACCTGCTACAATTCTACCACTATTTATCCAGCCATTCTCTGTTTGAACAAATATAGTAAGTAAAATCTATGAACTATCCGCAGGTTGTTAGGCTGTTATTTTTTTTGCCACGAAGTTGTCTTTTTTTCTCCTGATTTACTGTCAGGTATATTGCCTTTCGAGAGTCACTATAAGTATGTGCAGAACCTGTCAAATCACACTTCCTTCTGCTCCTGCAGTGCACCGCTCCGTGCCGATTGTGGTTCTCGTACCGATGAGCGGCCCTCGGTTGACTCGAGAAAGTATCACCTCTGCCTTCAAATTCATCCTTCCAATATGAATCACTCCGTAACGTCCGGGTTGAGCCCCAACTGTAACTTCTCAGCGCTGCTCTGCGGTCCTGTCACTGTCCTGTTGTAAACTCTGACTATCTTCTATACTATCCGTAATTCCACCAACTTCCACATCATTGAAAATACAATAACTCACCTTTCCACTTCCTTATTCACATCATTTTTAAAGCACAATATCCTGGGTCTCAGAACAGATCTCACAGGACACCACTGGCACCAACATCCAGGGAGAAAACGCTCGACCTACAATTATCCTCTGCCTTCTTGGGTGTCAGTCCTGAATCCACAAGCCAACTTTTCCAGGGTACCAAGTTTTCTAACTTTCTGAAAGGTCCAACCATGTTTAACCGAAGGATGACCTTCACGTCTTCATAGAATTGCTCCAGGGTCATGAGAGATGATCTGCTCCTCACAAAGCCACACTGATTCTCCCAAATCAGTTATTGCTTCTGGGAAATTCTCGTAAATTCTGTTTCTAAGAATGTTCTCCCAATAATTTGCCCGTCACTGAAGTAGGACTCACCGCTTCCCGCAGTCACCCAGGGTTTCTCCCGAATACACAAGAGGACTTACCTATCCTAATGTTTTTTTTCCCCCCAAAAGTTACAGTGCATTCTCTCTCTTAACATCGATATGCTGTCGCATATCGGCCTGTTTAACGCTCTCCTCACAAATGTCCCTCTCACTGGAGAACACTGAACTGAAGACTTCATTAAGGACCTGCTCTTCTTCCCCTGACTTAAGGGGCTTGTTTCACTTTCTGTCCCCGACCGGTCCTACAATCACACTAGTCATCTTTTTCTTCACATACATCTAGAAAGGCTTAGTGTTTTCCCTTAAAGTTACTACGGACCTTCTGTAGACGTTTCTAGTTGTACTAATTCCATTCTTCAGTTTGTCCTCGGCTACTTTGTAAATCTACAGTCACGTCTGATCCTTGCTTTCTAATCATGAGGTCAGCTTCCTAAAGCTTCTTTCTTCCTCTTGACCAGATGTTTCACATCTCTTCTCAACCATGGTTCGTTCACCTGCAGTCCTTCCCCTGTCTGAATGGGGCAAGCGTATCCAGAACCCCATGTAAATACAGCCTTAAATATATTCACATTTCCGGTGTGTATTTTCCAGAACATATACTTTCCTGATCATGCTTTGATGTTCCAGCTTATATCATCGTAACTCCACTTACACTGTTAATAAAATTTGGAACTGACACGGGTTGTGGGCAGAGAGTGGGGCAATGGGATGGTTATGGGGAATGACACGACGTTGCGGGGACACAGCGGGGCATTGAGATTACTTGGTGAATGCCACGGGCCTGTGTGATAGTGCATGTAACCCTTTTACGAAAGGAGGGTGCTGAACCCCTTATGATTTGTCTACCGACACAACCGATCCACAGACCAGACAGTTGCAATAGTCACTGCTCTACACACCGTCCTTACACATCTGGAGAAGAAGGATGCTCATGTGAGAATGCTATTATTGGACTACAGTTCAGTATTCAACACCATAATCCCCTCCAGTCTCGACAGGAAGCTCAGAGATCTCGTCCTTGACCCTGTCCTTCAGATCGCCAGCAGGTTGTAAGAATGGGCTCCCTCAGATCCACGCCTCTGACTTTCAACACAGGAGCCACTCAGGGCCATGTACTGAGTCCCCTCCTTACTCCCTGTTTACCGATGACTGTATCGCCACCCACAGCTCCAATCTGTTAATTAAATTTGCCGATGATACTATATTGATTGGACTAATCATAAAAAATAACGAAGTGGCCGACAGGGAGAAAGTTATCTCTCTGACACAGTGTCATCAAGTAAACAATCTATCCCTCAATGTCGCAAAAACAAAGGAGCTGGCTGTTGATTACAGGAGGAATGGAGACGGGCTATACCCTATTCACATCAATGGATCTGGAGTTGAGAGGGGTGAACAGCTTTTTCTTGCTGATCTGTGACATTTCCTACCAGCTCTATTGCAATTTTCATAATTTTGCTCTTCACTTATCTTGTCTAAAGTTAATGTTTATATCTTCAGAATATAGTTCTACTATTTAATTAATTCTTCTACCATTTGATGGTGAAGGAGCGATCGACTGTCTATACAGGGTTTGTCAACCTTTAATAATTATGATTATATTTTCCTTGTTTCTTAGCTCAAGCTGGTATAACACACTCATGTCTCAGTTTGCCAGGAAATTGTGTACTCAAATCGCTGGGGTGTCTTCTATGAACAGACATGAGTGGTTCACTTGATGTTCGGGTAGTGACCATTTCTTCATGTTTTTGGATTGTGCTCTCATTTAAGTTTAGTGGTGAGTATTTTGTATTAGTTTTAAACAGGCCGGCATGCAGTGCTCAATTCTGGTTTCGTTAGAGAAAAAATATCCTGAGGAGGATTTTTTTTAATTAACAACACTGCCCATCTCCCAGTTTCACCGATGAAGTACCTCCTTGTTATTCTTCCTCACCTGTCCCACTACTCTTCTTACTCTGACTTATCATATTTTTTCAAAAAAGCCATAGTCCAAGAGTACCGTGGACAGAAGTGAGTGTAGATGCCATTCTATGAGAAAATGTGCTTTGGAAGCTGGCACGCCTGGAGGTAGATATGACTCCTGGACCAGATGATGTACACCCCATGGTCCAGAAAGAGGGTAGTTGAAGAGTTTGTGAAGGCATTAGAGTCATGGAACATTACAACACAGGAAAATGCCATTCGGCCAGTCTAGGCTGTGCCAAGCCATCAATCTGCCTAGTTCCAGCAACTTCTAACGGGACAAGAGTCATCCATTCCCTCCTATCCATATACTCATCCGAACTTTTCTTGAAATGTTGAGGCGGGTGAGGCGATGGATGTTGTTCTCTTGGATTTCCAGATGGTTTTAACGACTTGCTGCACATGAGCCTGCCAAACAAGATCACAACTCATGGTATTACAGGAAAGCTACTGGCACGAATCGAAGATTGGTTCACTGGCATGAGACAAAGAGTTTAGAACAATGCGAGCCTATTCTGTTTGCTACCGGTAAACCAATGGCGTTCCCCTGGAGTCGGTAATGAGATTGCGTCTGTTCATGTTAAAATTAACGATTTGGATGACAGTGGCTTGGTGACCGACTTTGTAGTCCGCTACGAAGGTAGGTGCCGGATAGGCAGCTGAGAGCAAAGTGGGTGTCTGCAGAAGGACTCAGACCGGTTTGAAGAACAGACAATGAGGTGGCAGATGAAATACAGTGTAGGGACTGCGGTCTGCAGTCAGGTACTCAGGTTCACTCAGCGTAATGTTGCACGAACATTATTTGCAAAACGCTCCGACACAATACGGGTTTCATTTTGTTACGTTGGATCATCCCCTGAATCATTAATTGATGCTTGAGGGATGCGCTGTTGCGAATACTCATAAAAACTTAAGGTGAGCACTAGAATAAGGAAGTCGATAATACCAGGAGTTACATATTATATATCCACGGGAACCGTTTGAAGAGGAGTGTGTGGGAAATGTTGTTGAAGTAAACCTACTGAGGCTGAAGTTCAGCTTCTGTTAAAAACAATAAAGAGGGAGGATGGAGAAAGTGGCTGAGACCCTTTCAGGGTCTGCTAAGTCAGTAGAGGAGTTTGCTTCAACCTATGAAGTTAAGTTTTTCCTGAATAAGAGCTTCCAAGAGTGTAGCTGGAATAATCATGGTGAACTGGAATTTTGAAATCGGCACTAGTAATTAAAGCGTAGAAGAGGCAGATGGCCCGATTGCCTGTGTTCAGGTTGTTGAAGCACCTGTGAATTCACAGGATACTGAACTTTGTGTTGAAACTCAGTTAAGGTCTGAGGTGTCTGACTCGGTTGAAACAGAATGCAGTCCTTTTGTGTCAGATAGTCTTGGATCTGTGAATAATGGGTTAGCCTTGGTACCAGCGGGAAATTGAGGATTCTCAATCACTTGAGTTAGACAGTGTTCTAAAAGTTGGTGATGAGATGAAAACTGGGTGAGGTGAATGTTATTTCAAGATATTGAGAAGGTTGCTGTCTCTGGACTTTTGAATAAAGTACCTGTGGACGTCTGGATTGGTATCAAGACCTTTGACCTTGATGACAGAAACAGCTATCTCAGGTGCTGAACAGTACACGTTGATTTGTTTAACTATATTTTGGAACTTAAAGATAAACAACTTGGTAATGTTGTTCAAGTTTGTGATTGGAGAGTCAGGGTTCGGAGACTTCTCAAACAAAGGGAAGTGCTGTTTTGTCCAAGAGAGGCCATCTGCAGATGTTCTTATGGAAACATACAGAACTAAAGATCTTGGAGACAGAATTAATGTCTTGTTTGGAATAAAGGAGTTATTTGGAAGTTAAGCGAATGGACTTGGTTTAGAAAACATGAGTGAGGAGTTAGCACCTGTGCAAGATAAAGTTCAGGCCGTCCTTGAAACCGCTGCTGGATCTGATCACGTGATGGTTAATTGTTCTGAGGTGAAGTGGAAAAGAGAAAATGGGTGATCAAACGCCATTTTGAAGGTAACAGGATTTGGTTTTATAACTAAGTATGTGAAAGGTAAAGACAATAACATGTTGGATTGATTGTCTGGATGTTAAGTTTAAGATGAAATTAGAAACTAGTATTTTTTATACGCTTCTCTAGTCAGCTACATGTAGCAGATATGTATTCTAGTCAGATATGTCTTGTTTTATATTCTGTAATCTACTGTTAGACAAGAATTTTTGCTCCTTGATCAAACTTTTTTTCTCAACAAGCGAGAGATTTGACGAGATTCTAAGCATTATTTAATATGAAAAAGAGGAGGGAGTGGGTGTACATTAAATCAGAGAGAGAGAGCACAGAACAGCTCGTGAATCTCCATGGTTACGGAAGGGCGCGGCTCTATAATGGACAGCTGGCGTTCAGCATGTTTGGGATAGATACAAGGTCAGCTGGCTTTTCAGACAGACACACAGACACACGGAAGACACGGACAGAAATACAGAAGAAATAGACCACTGGATGAGCTTTCAGTGCCCACGGAAGGGTGGGTTTTGCTCGCAGTGTGGGGAAGGGGTGACCGGTGGGAGGCTATCGATGTGTTTAACCCTTGACTGGGTTGATAGCTTTACCAGGTAAAAAGGTATCCTTTTGTGTGCTCACAGTCGATAACTTTAACAGGTCTTCGGAGCACAACGGAAAAATCGATAAAATCGGCTTACTTAGTAAACAAATCACCTCTCTCTCTCTCTCCTCTCTCTCTCTCTCTCTCTCTCTCTCTCTCTCTCTCTCTCTCTCTCTCTCTCTCTCTTCTCTCTCTCCTCTCTCTCTCTCTCCTCTCTCTCTCTGTCTCTCTCTCTCTCTCTCTCCCCTCAATTCTACTCAGTTTGATATCAAGAACTTAACTGACGTCATTCCTATACCATCATAAGACTGCATCATTTACTACGTAAGCTTGCAGGAGTTTGGGGTTTTATATTTACACACTTTATATGCATAAGCTCTGCTAACAAGTTTGATTTATCTGGTTATATAATACAATATTACGTAGATACTAATAAGTAGTGTTTTATTTGTAACAATACCAGACTCCAGGTCTGTTCCATTTCTGCTGGTTCTATTAACCCGTTACTCAGCACGTAGCTAAACCGTTCCAACCCCTACATCACACCGCATTTCTGTAAACCCCTTCGACCCCTACAGCACTCGGCATCTCAGCAAAACCTCCACCATCCACCCTGGTGCATTCAGACGACAGCAGATCCGAGAAAGATACCGTCGTGTCAGATTGAATGGCTCATAAAACACTGGTTGCCAAAGGAAACTACAGTTCTGATCAAGGACCGGGGAAGCAGACAAACCAGTTCCTCCCTGTTTCGTGCCATTTTGTGGGACTATGAACAGATCTTTCATTAGAATATGTTTTTATCTGCAATTTGAGAAGGATAAGGGCAGCTTGGAGGGTGTCAGTGTTGCAGTTGAACAAAGGAGACTATGGAGCCATGAGGGAGGAGCTGGCCAAAATTAACTGGACGGATATCCTAGCAGAAAGACAGTGGGATAGAAATGGCAGGTATTCTTGGGAATAATGCACAAGTTCATCCCCCGGAGAAGGAAGGATTCAAAGGGGGGAAAGGGGCCCACAGTGCTTGACAAAGGAAGTCAGAGATTGCATAGCATTAAAAAAAAAAGGAAGTATGACAGAACTTAGGTGAGTGGGAGGACAGATGATTGGGAAATGTTTAAGGAACCAGCAGAAATTACCTAGAAAGGCATACGGGGAGAAAAAATGAGGTACGAACGCAAGCTAGCCAGGAATATAAAGGAAGATAGCAAACGCTTTTTTAGGTATGTGAAGAAGAAAGAAGATAATTAAGAACAAAGTTGGGCCCTTGAAGAATGAATTGGGGTGAAATTGTTATGGGAAACAGAGAAATGGCAGAAGAATTTAATAAGTACTTTAGATCTGTCTTCACTAAGGAAGACACAACAATCTCCCAGATGTATGGATGGGCCAAAGACATCGGGTACCAGAGGAAATGAAACAGATTGACATTAGGAAGAAAACGGTGATGAGTAGACTGATGGGACTGAAGGCTGACAATTTCCCAGGTCCAGATGGTCTACATCCTAGGGTAGAGATGGCCCTGGAAATTGAGGATGCATTGGTAATTATTTTCCAATGTTCCTTAGATTCAGGATCAGTTCCCGAGGAATGGAGAATGGCTAAGGATGGAGGGAGAAAACAGAGAACTATCGACCTGTCAGCCTAACATCAGTAGTGGAGAAGATGCTAGAGTCCAGTATTAAAAATGAAATAGGTGGCATATTTAGATAGCAGTGATAGGATTGGGCCGAGCCAGCATGGATTTACCAAGGGTAATCATGCTTGACTAATCTATTGGAATTTTTCGAGGATGTAACCACGAAGTTAGATAAGGGAGATCCCGTGGATGTAGTGTACCTCGATTTTCAGAAGGCATTTTATAAGGTCCCACATAGGAGATTGATGGGTAAAATCAAAGCTCATGGCATTGGGGGGAAGACATTGTCATGGATAGAAAACTGGTTGGCAGATAGAAAGCAAAGGGTAGCGGGGAGTGGGTGTTTCTCGGAATGGCAGGAGGTAACTCGTGGGGTGCCACAGGGCTTGGTATTGGGACCACAGCTGTTTACGATTTACGGCAACGATTTAGATGAAGGCATTGAGAATAACATCAGCAAGTTTGCTGATGATACTAAGCTGGGTGGCAGTGTGACAGTGTGGGATGAGGATGTTAGGAAAATTCAGGGGTGACTTGGATAGGCTGGTGTGAGTGGACAGATACTTGGCAGATGACGGGTAATGTGAATAAGTGTGAGGTTATCCACTTTGGGAGTAAGAACTTGGAAGACAGACTATTATCTGAACGGTGTAAAGTTACGTAAGGGAGAAATACAAAGAGATCTAAGATCCTTGTTCATCAGTCACTGAAGGTGAATGAGCAAGTGCAGCAGGCAGTGAAGATGGCTAATGGAATGTTGGCCTTTATTACAAAGGGAATTGAGTATAAGAGCAAGGAAATCCTCTGGCATTTGTACAGGGCACTGGTGAGACCACACCTGGAGTATTGTGTACAGTTTTGGTCTCCAGGGTTAAGGAAGGACATCCTGGCTGTAGAGGAAGTGCAGCGTAGATTCACAAGGTTAATTCCTGGGATGTCCGGACTATCTAACGCACAGAGGTTAGAGAAACTGGGCTTGTACACGCTGGAATTAAGGAGATTGAGAGTGGATCTGATTGAAAATATAAGATTATGAGGGATTGGACAAGATAGAGGCAGGAAATATGTTCCAGATGCTGGGAGAGGTCCAGTACCAGAGGGCATGGTTTGAGAATAAGGGGTAGGTCATTTAGGACAGAGTTAAGGAAAAACTTCTTCTCCCAGAGATTTGTGGGGGTCTGGAATGCACTGCCTCGGAAGGCAGTGGATGGCCAATTTCTGGATGCTTTCAAGAAGGGGCTAGATAGGTATCTTATGGATAGGGGAATCAAGGATATGGGGGCAAGGAAGGAACCGGGTTTTGATAGTAGATGATCAGCCATGATCTCAAAATGGCGGTGCAGGCTCAAAGGGCCAAATGTCTACTTCTGCACTATTGTCTATTGTCTATTGTCTAATAATTTAATTAGAGGAACTGAATGTGGACACAGGAAGCTTCAGGTAATGATCTGCTAAACCTGAGACCATTCTCAAACAAGTCGCCATTTGTTATGTGAAGGGCGTGGGCTCTGAACTGTTTCTTGACTCTGGGACAATCTAATCAGAGCAATAAACCTGAGACCATGCTCAGAGGAGCAGCTACCTGTTATGTGAAATGCCAGACATATCAAAGAAGCAATCTGTAGTCTCGTTAGGACCTCTGTCTGGGTTGCCTCATTTAACTGGTTTGGACCAGTCAGGGTGTAAAGATACGATACACAAGGCTGGGGTGGCGAGCCAGGTAAAATATGTTGGTCGCAGCTCTGTACAATGATCAGTAACCAAGTGACCCAGCTAGGTCAGTTGACCTTGAGCCAAGGTTTGGAGATCCAGTGGTTCAATTGATGAGGAACAATATAAGATTCCGGAGCTTCAGATATGCAGGGGTGATAACTCCTCAGCGGCCAGAGACCACCCATTGCCGAAAAGTATGACCACACGGACACGTGGAGATCGGTAACATGAGGATCGGAAGATGATGGAGAGGCATTGACCGTGTGGATAGTCAGAGGCTTTTTCCCAGGGCTGAAATGATTGCCACAAGAGGACACAGGTTGAAGGTGCTGGGGAGTCGGTACATCGGAGAAGTCTGGGTTATTTTTTTTTTTTACTCAGAGAGGGGTGAGTGCGTGGAATAGGCTGCCGGTACAGTGGTGGAGGCGGATACGATTGGGTCTTTTTAACGGACTTTTGGATAGTACATGGAGGTTAGGAAATTGAGGGCTCTAGGTAAGCCTCGTCATTTCTAAGGTGGGGAAATCTTCGGCACAACTTTGTAGGCCGAAGGCCCCGTATCGTGCTGTAGATTTTCTATGTTTTCTATGTTTCTATGGAATGTCTTGCCAGCGTAGACTCTTTTCCCGGGTAATAACTTTTCTCTTCATTGACTGTTCATGGAGTGTCAGGGTTTCCAGTAGGGTGCACACAGGTAGGTAGTGTGTAAATCTACGTGGTTTTAGCAGAAATAATAAAAGATACGTGTTGGTAAATACAAATTCTCTGTATCTCATTGATCATTGTTGCAAGGGATGATTCCTGTCACAGTGGCGCCCATCATTAACATTGCCCACTAACAGGACGTGCCCTCTACACAGTGGTACCATCGGGAAGGAGATACAGAAGCCGGAAAGCTCAGGCTCAGCGTTTCAGGAACAGATTTTCTCCCCGCTGCCACCTGTTTCTCAGTTTTATTTTCTCTATATTTATTTATCCTGTATTTTATTGTTCTGCTACCGTAAAGTTAACAATTTCATGACGTATGTCTGTGTTATTAAATCTGGTTCTGATTCTTTAAATGTACCTTTGAAACCTTTGATTCAGATTCAGATGCGGGGTCGTGTGTTAGATCCAATTTACATTAATTGAAAGCCTATCAGAACCTCGTGTATCGTGCTGTAATATTTTATGTTCTGTGCTGGATTGAGCATACCGTTTCTTCCTATTGTCAAGTAAGTCGATTAATTATTTACAGCTATGACGCCTTGCTTTTCCAGACTACTCTCAATGCGTTGGATAATAAAGTGCAGGAGAATTTTTTTAAAAAAAACAATAGGCCATAAATGTCAGTACCGACCGCTGGATGATCTCGATAACTTTGCTCGAAGGGACTCGCCAAGTATTATGTAATGATGAATTGTCCTCGGTGTTCAGACTACTCTGGTCATAGGGTATGAAGTGAAGTATCTGGACAAACAGGAACATTAGCGATAGTCAGTATGGGCCAGTGCGTAGTAGGTCTTGTCTAACCAATCTCACAGAGCTTTACGAAGTAGTTACCAGGAATGGTGTGGAAGGCAAGGCCGTGGATGCCGTCTAACAGGAACTTCAGCAAGGAATTTCTCAAGGTTTCGTAGGGGAGGATGCTCGAGAAGGTTCAGTCGTTTGGCTTTCATGATGAGGTAGTAAATTGGATTCGCCATTGGCTATGCTGCGGAAGCTAGAGTGTGGTAATGGATGGTTGTCTCTCTGACTGGGGACCTGTGATGAGTGGAGTGTCCCAGGGATCGTCGCTGTGCCCGTTGTTATTTGTAATCTATATCAACGATCTGGATAATAATGTTGTGAACTTTAACGACGTATAATTTGCCGATGTCATCAACATTACGGGTGTAGTCGACAGCCGGGAAGAGTACCGGAGCATGAAGCAGGATCTGGACCAGCTGGAACAATGGGCTGCAAATGGCAGATCGGATTTAACACAGACAAGTGTTAGATGTTGTCTTTTGGGCGGACCAGCCAGGGTTGGTCTGACACAATGAGAAATAGGGCACTGAGGAGTACGATAGAACAAACGAATCTGGGAATGCAGGTCCATAATTCAATGAAAGTTGCGGCACAGTTAGACAGGGTCGTAAAAACAGCTTTTCGCACATTGGCCTTCCTAGACCAAAGTACTGAGTGCAGGAGTTGGAACGTTACCTTGCTGTTGTTTAAGGCTTTATTGGGACCTAATTTGGAATATTGTGTGCAAGAAAGATGAAAATATGATTAAAATAATGCAGAAAAAATAACACGGCTATTGCGGGACGGACTGAATGTTTTTAATAAAAAGGAAAGATTACACATGTTAGCAGTTTATTCCCGAGCGGGTAGAAGACTGAGGGGAGATTTGAAAGAGGTATACAACATTATGAGGCGTATAGAGAGTGTAAATGCAAGCGGGCTTTCTCCACTGATATCGGGCGAGAATACAACTGACGATCATGGGTGAGTGTGAAATGTGAAATGTTTAAGTGAAACATGAGGGGAAACCTCTTCTTTCAGAGGGTGGTCAGAGTGTAGACAGAGCTGCCAACACAAATGGTAATTGAGTTTCCAATGCTAACGTTTAAGAGATGATTGGAGAAGTGCACGGATGAGAGGGATATGGATGGGCACGGTCCGGGTGAGGTCGATGGCAGTAGGCAGTTTAAATAATTCCTCACTGACCTCACGGACTGGAGACCCCGTTTCTGTGCAGTAGTTTCCTATGGCTGTCTGACTGTGTATCTGGGTTAGAACTTCAGTGTCACACAGCACCGACCAATCTAGAAAGTCGTTGGTACTGTTCGATCCCTCTGTCCTTGCAACACTGAAGTAATTTGGATGGTTATTCTGTATTCTCCAATTGCCTGCGATGGTTTTGAAGGGAGACAAGTGTGAGCCTGATTATTTGCTTTGCCTTCGCTGCGTTTTTAGTTTGTGTAGTTTTGTGTGTTTCATTTATTATTGATTTCAGGGGGAGATACGCATTCCACACCGGCCATGTGGATTCAGGGTTAAATGGATCGAAGTATGAGCGTATGTACACCCGATATGATAAAACAACAATTCAGAGGTAAATTAGCATTTGGATAAATTGGTATGTACTTGAATTGGGAATTCGGATTGCCATTTTGGACGGCTGGTTCTTTTAGTGAGCACCAGTAGCTGCTGCTGAATACTTTGAAATTCTGTTTTCTAGTTGTAGGACTCCATTGGAAAAGATGCTTTGAAGTCATTGTATCATTTTCCCTGTAATATGTAAATGACAGTGCAGATTAGAAAACGCGCTGGTGCAGTCAATCACTCAGCGATTTGCCGACGTCGTCAGCCCTCATTCCATTAATTATCCAGGTGCTGCTGTCTGATCAGATTAAATGGATTATTTCCTCAGCCCTATTTCTGAGACACCGGTAACTGCAGACTCGCAATAGAGTTGTAAAGTGCAGCAGAATTTCGACTCTGCTTGAGGAACACGGCTGCGCTCTGTCTTCCAGCCAGAATTCACTCTGTCTACTACATCATCTGCCTTCTGTTAGGAAGCCGATACTGCATCAACACAGCCAGGTTTCCCTCGATCCCATGCCTCCTGACTTTCTGAATGAATCCACTATGGGGAACTGATCAAACTCCTGACCAGAATTAATGCACCCACATCGACTGTTCGGATTCTTCTGTTTGTTTTATTTTCACTTTCAAATAATTCACTCTAACTCATTAAGGACAACATGCCATGTTTTCTCTCCGTAGCCAGACTACGTTTCTCTAAATACTCACAAGTTCCTTCTTCAATAATCCTCTACAGTCCTTTACCTACTACCGATGTAAGACTCCCTGGTCTATAATTCCAAAAACTATCACTATTATCTTTCGTCAACAAATGATCAACAATTTCCACCCTCCAATCATCTATTTCTACTTCCGTGGCCAGCGAAGACACAAATATCCTGTCCAAAAGCGCAGCAATATCCGAGATCGCCTTCCAAAATTACCTGGACTATATCCCTTCCGGCATCGGGAAACATCTATCATAATTTTTTCCAGGTTTGCAGCGCATCCTCTTTCTCTGCGTCGGCATGTTCTGGCATATCTGCCTTTTGCCACTGTGTTCACATTGATCAGTGTATTCAGTGAGGAGCTTCACTGCCTCTTTGGACTCCAGACACAAGTTTTCCTCTTTTACCTCCGATCTGCCCACACTCTCTCCAGTCTCCTCCTGTTCTGCACAGTGCAACTCGTCAAGGATTTCTCAAATCCCCCTATAAGTCTTTTAAGTCCATTGTTAAATTCCTTTCTGTCTACATTGTGACTCGCTGTAGCCTTACCTGATCCTTTCTTCCTTTTCTGTAAGTATCGTTCTTTCTTCCTCTTGATGTGTTGTTCCAACTTTTTTGTCTCCCAGGGTTACTTTACGCTGTCATCCTTTCCCTGCGTCACTGAGACAAGCCTATACTGAACCCTGTGTAAGTGCTCCCTAAACAATCCCACATATCTGTTGCGCAATACCCCGAGAGCATCATTTCCCAATGTACGTTCCTAAGCTCCTGCCAGGTAGCTCCACACATCACTGACCCCCAATTAGATAGATCCCATGATCCCTGTTCCTAACTCTGCGCAAGGTAAATGTCGGGGAGTTCTCCCTGTTGTTCTGAAATGCAGACCCGCGGAAAGATCTGTCACCTGACCCGTTTCCTTTTCTAATATTAGATCTGGTACGGAAAGTTCGCCAGTCAGCCTTTCTTCTTATAGTGACATGAATCCTTCCTGAACTCAACCGTGAATTTATGCCATTCCTAAACATTTTACCTTGGGTAGGTGCCAAAGACTATTAGGGAAGTTGCAGTTGCCCATGCCAATAATGGCTCATGTCCAGTTTCCGCTTCCCGGTCGGTTCCTCACTGTTCCCGTTGCGGTTTTCTTTTGTTAATCTTGTGGGCGGCTGTACAGAATACTCCAAGTGGGGAGATCGCGCCCATTTCAAAAGGGAGAACAGAAACAGTGTTCGTCTCCCAGTCTATTAACAAACGAAAGCTCCACGTTGTCCTCCCTTTCTGCAGCTGCGATACCATCCCTGGTTTCCCGACGCACTCCCTTTACGCTCTGTTACCCGACCCTGTGCATTTTGAAACATGTAATACCCAGAAATTCCTGAATCCATCTCTGTCCTTGTGATAGTTTGGAACATACTTCAACCTAAGTGACAATCACGCCAGGAGCATTGAACGTTTATATTGCTAGCTATCTGAACTGTATAGGATTAAGCCGATTGGTAGCAGTGGTGTTAAAATGCTCTGCAGTAATGTGTACCCTCTCCATACGGGTGAAGTAGCGTATTCATGTGTGCGGATGCACCGCCACGGCGTGTTGTCAATGATGACGTAAGGTTCAAGGGCAAAGTAAAACGGGACGCATTTCCCGCAGCTCACTATAACCACGGTCACGATAACAACCGTTGCTGTTCTCTCGGTGCAGTATCGCTCCCGCAACTTTCGGCAACATATTGCGATGAAGCGATCGAAGGTAAAACTGACCGTAAACCAAACAGAACAGTCCGTCGTTACTACCCGAAATACAAGTGTCAGTGCGCATACAGGAGTGATGAGCAGGGTTCTGGAATAAATGTAGATATTGTTGGTCTGCTCCACTAAAGCAACAACGATAACCACCATCAGATCCGCTGTTGCCATTCCAACCAGGTAACGGGTGATGCATTTGGAGACTCCGCATTTTCCCCGAGATAGAATCACAATCGCCGTTAAATTAACTGCAAGAAATTTGGAAACATAGTAGAAATATCGTCAGTTCCTTGAATGTCCCCATTTTACCGATGCTATGCAGGGTATGGTCTGTTTGGAAGTGGAAAGTGGAAATCCAGTGCGTGTGGTACCCGTCGCTGCACTCCGGCTGGAGGACAATGACGGATGTGAGTGTCAGTGGATTGGAGACCGTCCCACAGTTTAGAGCGAGGCATCCGAGTTCAATGACTCACGGACCGGTGAACGGAAGATTGTAAACAACATCATTTCCATTATTAGGGGAGAAACATTTGAAGGGATTGTTTGTAGCGGTGAGAAAGTGGAATCAAAAGATGCAAAACACAATTCATCATTTACTGACTTATGTAAGGACGCATCTACGTGTCGAAAATAGACTGGACCGTCATTTAAACAAGCTGCCACATTGTCATAAGGTGGAAGTGTCTGCACTGATAGAGACTCGGACCCAGAAAAGCAGAGACCGGCATCACTTCAGAAAGTCTAGCGAGGTGAAATTATGAAACAATGTCAATATCGGCTCGAACCTAATTAACAAAAGAAAAATCACTTCAATCAAAGTACGAAAATAAAAATATAACAATGAGAAGCTGGAATCCTCCATTCTGGAAACACGTTTCAGCCGACGGCAACATCTGTGCTCAGTAACAGTGCGGACACCGCAGCAGAGTAACGACGGTACCATACATAAAGTAACCAGCTCCGGCATCTTACCGGGGACACCAACCGCTACAAGTGTGGGATAGAAAATGGCCGCAATGTTGTAAATCGTCGAATATCCCATATTCCGTCAGAAGCAGCGTTCAGTTGTGCGGAACGTTCCAGCTGCTCAGATGGACTGGGGATCGGTTTAGCAGACTTTTATTGAGGTGAGAGCAATTCCACTGAGGCAATTAGAGTGTGTATCACGTCAGGGACATTAGTGACAACCAACTGCACAAACACTTACGTTAAACTATTTTTATTCACTGTTTCCGTGTCATTTACTTGACTCCTCAATGGATCTTGCAATCTATTTACTTTAAAACAAAATATGATGTGAATTTTCCATTTTATTTTCCATGATACCTGGCTTCAGCTATTTAGATAGGATATTTGTTAAATCTGTGTTGCTTTTAAACTAGGCATTCATCTTGAAGTCGATTTATTTTGTAACATTTGACGGAGCACATTCGCTTCTGAAATTGAGGGAAGGCGTTTGTTCAGGCGGGTGAAATGGAGAACACTTCTTTGTTAAAGGGGAACATTCGCTCTTTCTTTTCGTTCGTTCGTTTCAGTCATTCCGGGCGGTTTGAGTGATGGGAATCACAGTGACAGCTGACATGTGTTAAAATAAAATACACTGCAAATATTTCTGCAAACACTGTAAAAGATCCACAACGTTATTCCAGACACCTGTGATCAAAATCCGTAGATTCCCAGGCTGTTTTATTATTTGCCAGGGAGTTGTATTTTCTTTCTCCTGATTTACTGTCAGGTATATTGCCTTTCAAGCGTCACTGTAAGTATATGCAGAACAGCGGATGTGGTGAAGCTCACCTGTCAATCACACTTCCTTCTGCTCCTGCAGTGCACCGCTCCGTGCCGATTGTGGTTCTCGTACCAATGCGCGGTCCTCGGCTTATTGGAGAGAGTCTCATCACTCTGTTTCCATTGTGGAACCCTTACTAATGTGCGGCCCTCGGTTGACTCGAGAAAGTATCACATCTGCCTTCAAATTCACACTTCCAAAGTGAATCGCTTCGTACTTTTCCGGGTTGAACTCCGTCTGTGACTTCTCAGTGCTGCTCTGTGTCCTGTCACCAAAATCCAGGGAGAAAACGCTTCATTCACAACTATCTTCTGCCTTCTGTGGGCGTCAGTCCCGAATCCACCAGCCAACTTTCGCTCAATACCAAACCTTCTGACGTTTTGAATGGTCCTACCATGGCTAACCTTAACGCCATGTTAAAATCCATTCATATCAGATCAATTATCTCCCACTTTATTTCCAGAAGACCACGCAAAAAACACGTTCTCTCATCTGTTTCTCTCTTTCATTGACTCCGCCTTCGCTCGGGCAAGTGTAAAGATGTGAATTATCCTCATCCTCCGGGGGCAATCTGGAAGTGGTTACTCAACTCCTTCATCCACATCACCGTCGATTGCCTGAAATGTAAATCCAAGAGGATCATCTCATCTTGGTCCAGGACATCCCATTGGCAATATGTTTTCTGGAACTCAGCTACTAGAGGACATTGACTATCTCCAATGGGTTTGTGTTGGTTAATATATCACCCCAACTTGTTTGGAGCGGTCTGGATTCAATATACTGATGGACTTGCTTTGTCAGCGACAACATATGTCCCTGCAAATCGCGGAGCTCTAAAGGGCCTTGGCTGATGCAGTGAGTTCCTAACCCTCTGTCCAATTTCAGACACCCGCTGTTTTGTTCACCCCTCGAAATCAGCATTGCTTTGCTGTTAATTCCGTCCCTTATAATGGGCGGCATCATAATGAACCTCCTTAATAGAGCCAATTGATTGCTGCTTGCATTTGTCCTTTCCAATAACATCATACACGGTGTGTAACAAATCTAGTCAAAAGAGGGATTATAACCATTTCATTTTAGATAACATTGTCTTTAAAGTTCTGTTCATCCGTTCAGCAAATGCACTCTACTGTGGTCGATAAGGGATACCAACTTGTGTTTTACCCCAAACAGTCTCAGATGTGCATGTTGCGGGGACCATGACTGATTCTGGAGAGCTTTGCAATCCCCAACGGGTAGAAACTCTGACCAACAAAATCCTGTCTGTGACGTCAGCGGTTTTCATTATCTAGCTGGGGACGCCTCTCTCCACTTGGTGAACGCATCCACTAACTCGGGGATACAGTTCAGTCCTCCAGGTTATGGAGGTGAAGATCAAACAAAACAAACCTGCAAGTTAACACATGGTCCTTCTACGGGACGTGTCCTGAAACTGATTTTCTAGCCGATTTATCTGGGTTATCACTGGGCAAAAATCAAACAATTCTTACAATAATGTACATCTCCTCGCAGTTTTGGCCACCAACACAGATTCTTCAACTGTTCCATAGTTCTATCTGATCCATGATGCCCACAAATGTCACGGTGCCAATACATCGTCTGGTTTCTTTCACAATCCCGCTCCTCAAATTTACCACTATCAAGTATAATCCAGATTTGTGCCTGTATCCAATCGAATTTTCCCAAACTCTTCAGAATCCTCTCCTGTTTGTACCTTTGCTCACTCCTGATCCTGTTGCAGTGTCATGACTAAGTCTATATGTGTACAGTTTGATGGTTTTTCTGTCATCCCTACCTCTACATTTGCACTCATCTTCATCACCCAAGTTGATTCCAGTTATGAATAACTCACCAGCCTTCCTGCTCCTTTCTGGGGATGCCTTTAAGTGAACCTCCACCTTTTTAATCGATCAGTGTTTTCTCTTGCCTTCTCAAATATTTACTTCAACAAGGGAGCTGATGACAAAGGTTTGCCTTCTATTGGGATATAACCTCTAGATTCCCATAACGGTAAATATTCAGTCAATGCACATGAGCATCCAATGAATGAAGGGAGATGGGTCATGTACAAACATCCGAGTTTAGTCTCATTCAGTATCGTGTTCAGCGCAGGAGTAGCGAGTCACAGGGCTTGTTCCTGTTCTCTGCTGTTCCATGATCCCAACATGTCCAGGTGATGTGTTCACATTGTAATATCAGTCTGTTCATCATCTTCTGTCCATTCACCTACTTTCATCTCGTTCTTCTGCACTGACGGGGGTAACATAGGACACAGTGTCTTGCATCACGGGAACAAGCTCTCCCGCCAGCCATGTCCCTGACGAGCTGTGCAGTGACGTAGTAGTGACAGCAAATTCTCAGAGTTCATCAGTCAACCTCCTGCTGCAATGTGGACCTTTAGATGATTCCAAATGTCAGACCTGAGCTTCCCTCGAATTCCTACTGACAAACTCTCAGTGCTGCACCGAACAACGTAGTTACAAATTTTCTCAATCAAAATGTATGGCATATTGCAGATGAGTCCGAAACTGTCATAAGGAAATCGAAATTATACTTAAATTATTTATGAGCGTGACATAACTCGAATAAATTCACGGTTTGGTTCACATTGAGGAATATGTGACAGAATCAGCAAATGTAAGAGTGCAGAGATACATGGTGAAGGCTGCAATTTAGAATTGCTCAGGGAAATGTATTCATATAAATAATGCTGGTACATGAAACAAGCTGCCTTAGTGGGTTTTATTTCGATCAATTTATGAAATTAATTACGCACTTATTTATTTAACATAATTCATATTTTTTTTTCATTCAACGTTTCAGAAGTTGTGTTGCCGAACCACAGAGGTTTACGGATCAGATGCTGCTCTCTTGGCGCTGCGTGGTTTAGCAGCGAATAGCAAGCAGAATTATGCCGGGCCGAACGGTCTGTTTTCCTAATGACCCTATGACGCTGAATGTGCTGCTCAACACAACCGTCATTATTCATCAGTTCACAGTCCCTCACAATTTTAACATAATCCAACTGTAGAAGACTCTTGTTCTAAGAATAACTCAGTGAATACAGATTCTATTTTAAGAGTATTCAGTAGATTGGTGGAACAGTGGGAAAGAAGGAGAAAAAAAAAACCCACCGGCTCACACTGAGTCAGATATTCACAGGTACGGGACTG
Organism: Hemitrygon akajei; assembly: GCF_048418815.1. NCBI lineage: Eukaryota > Metazoa > Chordata > Chondrichthyes > Myliobatiformes > Dasyatidae > Hemitrygon > Hemitrygon akajei. The sequence continues at coordinate 228,244 of NW_027331975.1, read as the reverse complement.
AGACAACATCGGTAACGCTGGAGCAGACAGATACAGAACGAACCCCACACTTACACGATAGTAGAGACTTGCAGATACAGAATGAAACCCACACTCTCACACTGTAATAGAGACTGACAGATACTGAATGAAACCCGCACTCTCAGAGTGTAACAGAGACTGGCCTGTACAGAATAAAATTCACACACTCACACCGAACCAGAGAGTGACACCTACAGAACCCCACACTCCCAGTGTGTAGTAGGGACTGTTATCCACAAAATGAATCCACCCCCCATTCTCACATTGCACCCGAGACAGGTGGGTACAGAATGAAGCACCCTTTTCACTTTATACCGGCGATAAGCAGGGGAAAATGAAACAAACATCCTCATATTATCCATCTGAATGTCTCCCCTTTGTTGATTGTCTTTGCACTGCTGTCGTTCTATCTCACTAATTCTACATATTATGTGAAGTACATGTCCACCATCTCTTCATTTTCAGCTTGAGACCTACTGAATCATGAATCCTTTGCTCTCTGGCAGCCTGGGCTATTGCTCTCTGCTCTCCCGGTTTACTGTTTGTGTGTCATTCTGCTATGAGTGTTCATAGTTTCTACAACATGGTCCTGCGGCTGTTTCAATGTCGCTTCTGTTTCTTTTTACATGCTGACTCAACCACACAGTGCATTCTTAAACGCGTTTGGAGTGGGAAGGGAAAGTCATGGGCAGTGAGATCGGCAAAGGATTTCATACATGCACGGGCGTTTACTTGCCTGTGTGTTGGGGATGGGGAGAGAGAGAGGGAGCGTGTCTGCATTTAGGTTTGTGTGTGTGTGAGAGAGGGAACCTTCTGGGTTTATGTTTCTGTGCTTGTTTATATGTGTATGTGAGAGGGATAGTATCTGTGCGAGTGTGAATGTGTGCGCGTGAGAGAGAGAGTGAGTGAGTGAGACAGAGTGCGAGAGAGAGAGAGAGAGAGAGAGAGAGAGAGAGAGAGAGAGAGAGAGAGAGAGAGAGAGAGAGAGAGAGAGAGAGAGAGAGAGAGAGAGAGAGAGAGAGAGAGAGAGCGCTAATAATGGTTTCTAACATGGTTTTATGCGATGGTGTGACCTTATTTGGTGGTGCTGCATTTATTTATTCAAAGGCATTGAGGAAGTAATGCCAAAGTCACGGATATTCTTATGTTAAACCATGACATGAAATTGGAATGGAATCTATACACGGCAGAAGGTATTTTGTTAACTCATGTCGGTATACTCACCAGAAACAAACGTGTTGATGGTTGTGCCCGTAACCCACGGGACAGTGAATGACAGCCTTATCAGCCATTATATTCCTACACAGTATTTCAGAATCAAACTGTTCCTCAGGTGGATTAACAGCGACTTTTCCGTCACTTTACCCTTACGAATCCACAGCTCTAGTAAGAAATTTTATACATATAAATTACAAGAAGTACACTCACACAGACACGCACACACACACGCGCATTCACTCACGCACACACACACACACACACACACACATACTCACTCACACACACAGACACACACACATACACGCACACACACATACACACTCACACACACATACACACACATACACACACACACGCACACATACACACACACATGCACACACACACACACACACACACACATACACACACATACGCACACACACACACACACACACACACACACACTCACACTTTTTCTTGGGCTGCCCATTAATTTTCTTTTTTTTTAATACTTCATTTACAATTTTCAGTTTTACAAATACAAAACATATTGAAGACGTACAAAACAATACAAAGGAAATGCAGCTCCAGGTGGAGCACAGACACAACAAATCAAAAACAAGAACAAAAAGGCTGCCAGACAATTTACAAGATTACATAAATATACTTTCAAAAAGAAAGTTGAAACAATAGTGGTATCACGGAAGCAATGTGAAATAAAATGAGTAAAGGAATCCGGTTAGGCACCACACCCACACATGGGACTAGAAAGGTCAAGGTCACAATGTATGTGAGGTAATATGACACTGAGCCAAGAAAGGTCCCCTTATTCTCTCAAATATATTCCGTGTATTGGGGTTGTGCAGGTGCACAAGTTCAACCTTCCAAATTCACAATTTTTCGCTATCTCCAAGTTAGACACTACTTTAAGGAAAAGTGCCCACACTTCGAGCCTATTTCCACCACACATCCCTTTCTCGAAAACCTCTTGCTCCCTCCAGACCCCAAACAGTTAATATCAAAATGTGTGAATTGTTGTACTCCTTTGGTTTCTACAGATTTTATTAGGGAAGCCTGGGCTAGGGACTTGAACTCAGAGATATCAGCGGAACTTTGGGAGGAGGCAATGTCCCGGGTTTACTGTTGTTCTATTAACGCTGCAGCTTAATCCAGTACAAGGTGATGCATAGATTGCTTTATTCAAAAACAAAACTGAATCGCATCTTCCCATCTGTGTCTCCTGATTGCGACAAGTGCCGCTCTGCCGAGGGCTCACGAGCACATCTTTTCTGGTTTTGCCCTACATTATACAACTTTTGCACTGCAATTTTTGAGTGGCTCTCAAAAGCCTCTTGTAGAGACATTCAGCCGAATCACGACCTCGCCATCTTTGGATGCTCTGCACTGACTCTTGAGTTGCCGCACGACATGCGGATTGCTCTGCATCTAGGAATGGTGGTGACTAAGAAACTTATTCTTCTGACCTGGAAGTCTACTACTCCACCTACCTTTGCACACTGGCTCAAGGAGATGTCCATCGATTTTCGATGTTGACTGAGGCCTTCGCAAGTTTGTATGGGAGACCGGCAGTTGCCCATGCTGCAAGTCTCCCCTCTTCACGCCACCGATGTTGTCGAAGGGCAGGGCATTAGGACCCATACAGCTTGGCACCGGTGTCGTCACAGAGCAATGTGTTGTTAAGTGCCTTCCTCAAGGACACACACGCGGCTAAGATCGAAACAGCGATCTTCAGATCACTAGACCGACTCCTTATCCACACACGCCGCCCACGCACGCACACACACACACACACATTCACACATATGCATACACACAGAGATACACACTCACACAAATATACACACAGACATACATACACATCTACACATAAACACACAGATGTACAGACTCAAGCAAACACACACACACACACACACACACACACACACACACACACACACACACACACACACACACACACACACACACACACACACACACACACACACACCAGATGTAGAGAAGATAGTTTAAGAGATGGAGGGATGGAGAGATCCGTGGACAGCTCTGAGCTTCAAGATATCGAGAATATATATTGTACTGGGAACCTGATAAAAATGACTTCAACATCGATGTCGTCCAGGGCTGATGGAGAACTGGACAGAGTATCCGTGTACACAGTGGGGATGTTTTATATCTGGAGGCACATAGCGTGACGGGGTGGAGCAGCTGAATTTAAAAAAATGTGGAAGATATTAAACTGAAGTCTGTAGGAGGAGAGTGGGAGGGGTTTTCATGTGTCCCTGGATCCAGAGCACAGTGAGGGGAAAGCGGATTTATTTGTAGATGAAACAGAGGGCGTGACAGTGAAAAGCGGCAGAAAATGGTGGAACCACAGTGAAAGTTTCTGTTTGGAAAATGCGAACAGTCGTGACCGCTGCCAATACAACTCTGAAAAGTTGTAAATAGGGCGGCTCATTGTTCACTTACTGGTCTCATTACACGTTTTGGTCAAATTACACAGAGGGATCTGACTGAGGTAATGCCAATGGCATTGACGTGTTCGTGTTACATACCAACAGTATTTGCACCTGAGTCACTGCCGGTGATGTAATTTGTTTGTTCAGTAACAATGATGGGAGGTGGGACCTTGTCACTGGAGATCGATCCCCTGTATAAATCAGAGCCTGTTGCAGTACGTCAGCCCAGAGTGTCTGGCCGAGCTGTGGAATTCAGAGCAATAGCGTTCACTGCGTCACTCAAATGGGATATCCAGTAATCTGGCGGATAGAAGAGATTTACTTCCCTGTTATTTCAGCCGTTGGAATTCCCGGTAAGCCGCTGTCACGCCTGCAAACGGCAGGAACTGAGAGTTAATTCCGGTGTTCTGAAGCGTTTCTCTCGCTACTTGTTTCCACAGCCACCTGTCCAGTCCCCGCATTTCCGTCATGGGCGGAAGGCGCTGACAATATTAATCCCATTGCTTTCGTAGCAGACAGCGCTCCATATTGGAGCCGAGATGCTGTCTTTGACTGAAATCCTCTCCGCTGGCTCGATATCATGTAATAATTGTGAATCAAAATGTCTGCACAGGGGGACACCGGGCGACACAGCATCCGTGGGAGCCAGCCGACCTTCTGTTCTGTCCGTATGAATCGACTGTGAATTGCCTGACTGGGTGATGGAACAACGCGAATGACTCATTTATGATAGAAATATGAGCAGAGGGAACCGCCGATGTGGATTTCATTTCATTCCTGTTCGGCTCAAACCAGTGACGTTGGTATATCAGACCCATTCCTTACTGCGGCCAGGAAGCGTTTAACCAGCTGTCACCTGGTCGGTTTGGGAATTCACCCAGATTGAACCCATTTACAAAACTCGCGGAGAGTTCTCTGTCACGCCGATATTGCACACTGTCAGCGGGTTCATATGTTCTGGGTCCAGTTTCCACCATTTGAAGCAGAAAAAAAAACACAAGATGAAGTCTAATAATAATAATTTTGCTCTATTGCCCTGACGGGTCAGCAATTTGTCTGTTTCCCTCCCTCTCTCTTTCAGTTAACGTGGTGGCGATTGTTATCCTGTCCCGAGGAAAGTGCGGCCTCTCCAAATGCATCACTCGCTACCTGCTGGGAATGGCAGCGGCCGATCTCCTGGTCGTTATCTCTGACCCTCTGCTGAAGTGGACTGTTCTCTTATACTTTCGGTCTTCCTTCCTCTATTGGACTCCCGTTTGTAGGATTGTTCTTTGCCTGCTCATAGGAAGCACCGGGGTCTCTGTCTGGCTGACAGTCGCGTTCACCTGTGACAGATTTGTAGCCATTTGTTGTGAAAAGCTGAAAAAAAAATATTGCACCGAAAGAACGGCGGCTGTGGTTATCGGGACAGTGAGTGTTCTGGGCTGTTTAGGATGTGTCCCTTTCTACTTTACATTGGAGCCTTTGATGATAATTGATGGAGTTTTCTATGGCTGTTTGACCAAAGAAAGCTTCTATACATCTCCCTCGTGGGCCGCACTTCTTATGATTCATCGCATTTTCATGCCTTGTCTCCCGTTTGTTCTGATTTTATTATTCAATACTCTGACGGTCAGACGGATTGTGTCCGCTAATAAAGTCCGGATGGGGTTCCGGGGCCGCAGCACCGGAAACAATGACAAGGACCCGGAGATGGAGAACCGAAGGAAATCGGTGGTTTTACTATTCAGTATAACCGGTAGTTTTATATTTCTGTGGTTAACTCTGCTGGTTTCTGATATTTACGTTCTGATTGCAAACATCCCTCGTTACTCGGACACGGGTCCGATTTACATCGCAGAATCCACGGCGACGATGCTGCAGATCCTCAGCTCCTGCACCAACACATGTATTTACGCCGTGACTCAGAGCAAGTTCAGAGAGGAGCTGAAGAACGCGGTGAAATACCCGCTGAAACTGTTAACCAAATTCCTTAAATCATAGAGCGACTCGTTGGTTTCTGCCAGACATTTAAGTCAAACACCATGTTTCCTTCATAATCTATCCACCTGCCGATATGTAGAACTAAGGGTAACAACTGAGCGCTGTGAAATACGCATGAATTTTGTGATGATATATTTCACTCGCTGTTTTCCCCGTAAAGGTGAAATGTGTCCTTCATCAAATATGTAATATGTAGCGGTCACCTCAGCTGTAATTCACCCCGATGGAGGGTCTATAGTCAGATCCCGTCCGTTTTACTTTAATAATCTCCATCACATCTGACAGCGTTTTACTCTGGGTTGGTCCAGTTAGGAAGAATCCTCTCCCTTTTCTCCATTCTCTCCGTTGTTTCTGATTCATCCTTTTCAGTGACGCTCACAGTGTTTTACTCCCAATATCTCTCACGTTGTCCTCGCTCACCTCCTTCCCCCACGCCGGTGAGGGGAACGTGATCAGACTGAAACATAGCGGAGGTGTGTGTGTGTGTGTGTGTGTGTGTGTGTGTGTGTGTGTGTGTGTGTGTGTGTGTGTGTGTGTGTGTGTGTGTGTGTGTGTGTGTGTGTGTTTCTTTACTTTTCCACCTCCTTTTCCATCTCCGGACTGCTCCGCTTTGTCCTTTCATATCTGCCTCTTTATCTCTGGTCACATCCTGAGGTCCCGAGAAAATCTGTTTCCACTGTTTCCTGTTTCTCTCTGTCCGCACGTCCGGTCCCGTTCGGAACAGAATTTAATCTCCTTGCAGACTAGTGAGTTTCACTTTGAGGGAGACATGATCGAGCTGGAACAGAGCGTATGTGCGTTCTTTTCCTTCTTTGTCAACTCCGTCTCCATCTCCGACCTGCTCCCTCGTTGTCCCCGCATATCTCCGGCATTATCTCTGTTCACATCCCGAGGCCCCATCACAGTCTGTTTCTTTCCCTCTGTTTCCCTCTGTTCTCTGTTTCTCTCTGACCACAACTTCCGTCCGGTCGTGTACTGAGCAAAGGAAATCTCATTGCAGGAACGTATGTTTATATTGATCTTCAATGTACGCTGAAATTTAATCAGCTACCAGAGCCACGGGTAAAAAAAAAGTTATTTGTTTATTTTTTCTCTCTCCAACTAACTATGCTCTACCTGGAAGTTTTATCGATGTATGAAAAATAAAAGAATGATACTGGAAATCCGAATTAAAATTAGTTTCAAAGACGTTGTACCGCTTTCTGACGGACCATTACTCACTCTGTTACATTTCCAGTTCCGTCTCACTGATGTCTGTCCTGCAACCGATCAGCGTTACACAACACCGGTGATTCTCCTCGCCCGGGGTTGACGGAAGTAAGAGTCGACACGACAGATATCTTTTTGAGCGCACAATTGATTTATGCATCTCGCGTCGGTTATTACCAACTCAACGCTTTATCATAAATAATGTTTCCAGTGATACTTAAGGATTGTGTCCCATCTCCGGCCACCGTGAACACAAAAGCAGCGTGAATCCCAAGCGACGTCATTCTAGTCTTGTCCAATTTAACTCCCAATCAGATTGAGTGGCTTAAAGACTACAACATAATTGCCTGGCAAGATTAAATGACAAGGGCATCGCATTCCGGACTTGGTAATGAACTGAGGTTAATTTTTTCTCGTGTAGGCAGCGCAGGTTCTTATGCTGTTGACTGTTGTCCAAGTCTAATCGCAAACTGGAGAACATCTGCAGACGCTGGAAATCAAAGTAATACCCACACAATCCTAAGGAGCTCAGCAAGCCGGGCAGAATCTATGCAAAAGAGTAAACAGTCAATGTTCCGGGCCGACACACTTCATCAGGGAGATACAATGCAATAGGATCGGACGTTTCTGCTATAGTTATATGTATAAGATGATGAGCGGTATTGATCATGTGGATAACCCGTGGCTTTTTCCCCGGGACAAAATGGCTAATACGCGGGGTATACTTTTAATGTGCTTGGAAATTGGTACCGAGGGAATGTCAGAGTCCAGTTTTCACACAGAGAGTGTTGTGTGCGTGGAATACACTGCCGGCGGCGGTGATGGAAGCGAATACAATAGGGTCTTTAAGAGCCTCTCGGACAGGTACATGGAACTTTGAAAAGTAGAGGTCTGTGCACTGGGGAAATCCAAGGCAGTTTCTAGAGTGGGTTTCATGGTGGGCACAACATTGTGGGCCGAACGGCCTGTAATGGGCTGTAGGTTTCTGTGTTCTATGTTTTTTAATTGTAGTGTCGGCGACAGACGTTAGACACCCAGACATGCCTCTTACAACTGTTGGCAATTGAGCAGAGCACTATGCATTGGGTTGTCTGCGGCCCCGTGTCGTTCTGCTAAATTGCCATCAGTAAAAACCCTTGACATGCCATCCTGCTAATCGCCCTTAAATATTTCAAAAAAAAAGTCACTCATTATCACAACCTGGTTTCGGAAATGGTAAAATAAGAGAATTCCAGGGACTACAGGTTGATACAAACCCTTCCTGATCGAAAAGTGCTTTATGACAGGTTTCATTCTTTACATTGTCGCCAGTGACAAATCATATTTCCGTATAGAGGGTAGAATAGCATCGGTCTTCCCGTGTGGGGCAGAATGTATAAGTCCTTCGAGATTTTTGCTTATCGCCCACCGAGAGGGAGGTGCCTGCGAAAGCAATAAAACTACAACATACTCAGGCAAAACGGGTGGAGCAAACAGATCAATCTTTGTTTTAACGATGAAGAAGGAAATATTATACACCCAGCCTGAGGGGAATGAAGTTGTCGAGCAGCGTTAGTATTAGGCAGAGTTATACACCTGTAAAGTCTGAAGCGCGGGTCCGAGTAGTTCAGGAGTTGCAGGGGGTTTGATGGCAATTTAAATCGAAAACCCTTCTTCAACTTTGTCCTTTGGACCATAATAGATGTGTTCAGTTAGAGAAAGATTTTCTGCTCTGTTAAAGCACGGAAAGGACCTTTTGGTGATTGCTCGGCTGAGATGTTTCAGTGTATCAGGCGGTGCAGTGTAAATTCATCAGAGTTTGGCATGTCAGGATAAGCTGTCGTTGGTTAACATCTTAGTCCAGGTGCATTTTCAATTCTGTGTATGGCAAAGCAGAGCTTCTCTGCAAGTCTACTCTACCATGTGTCAGGGAAAAGGGAAATGAAGTTAGTTATATTGCCTCCTGATTTTTGCCTGCACCTGGTTCCCTCTCCAAAGTCACCCTGCTGACGGATTGCCCCACACGGGCAGACGAACACGGTCCCCTTTAACCACGTCTCCATGGTAACGGAATATCCATCATTATCGTTTCCCCCTCTATTCCCCGGGGAATTCAAACGTTCTTTGTACTTCAGGCCTAGTGGGTTCCACACATCAACTTTCATAACATCTGAACATTTCCAGGCAAGGGGTTATAAATTTCACAAATTTGCCCCATAGACCGAACTTCATACAGGGTCTATAGCCCAATTACTGCTGTGGTGCCAAACATAATCTTTTAGACATGATGTAACAGGATCGAGTTCTGAATTCGCTTCTTTTTATTTCTCCCCGTTTCCTGTTCCAATACGCAAATTAGTCATGTCCATTTTTTAAGACCCATCGACGGTTCAGAAGCGGCCCTAAAAATGGGCTCATCTTTCCTTGCATAGTTCTTTGTCTTGCCGTTTGTCCCTCCCCTGCCCCTCTGCTTCGGTTGCCTAAGAGTTATCAGGCGGTGTCGGGGTGTTTGATTCTGTCGTGTAGCTTCTGCTGACATGAAAACTTTGTCCAGACCTGATTCCGGCCTGGGCACAGGCTGTCGAGGTGAGGATAGAGACTTTGAGATTCCTCACCTTTCTTTTGTTTGGACGTGGTCTGAACAGTCAGTCTATTTTTGTTGTTGTTGTTGTTGTTGTTTCGTAGGTTGGTGTCGCTCAGCTACCTCCAGCACTTATTCAACTCAAGTCGACTTTACTGTCAGTTAACAACACACATGCTCACCGACAAACACCACAATGTTTCTCCGAGCCGGGTTGTAAAGAACAGCAGCACAAACAACACACACAACACACAACCACTTATGAAAGAAAGGGCAGCATCCTCCGATGAGCCACGCACAAATAAACAAAGTTGCATAAATCAAAACACGTTATTATATAATCATAATCCCGCGTAGGGTCTCCGTCTCCGCTACCAGTTTCTTGTTTAAAATATTTAATTTTCTTTATCTCAAAAGGCCCCGATAGTGCCACCGCCCTTGTGTCCAATCGCACACGCTACTTGTAAAAGGAATCACATACCTACAATACAAACACGAGGAAATCTGCAGATGGTGGAAATTCAAGCAACACGCACAAAATACTTTTGGAACACAGCAGGCCAGGCAGCATCTATAGGGAGAAGTACTGTCGACGTTTCGGGCCGAGACCCTTCGTCAGGACCATCTGAAAGGAAAGATAGTAAGAGGTTTGAAATTAGGAGGGGGAGGGGAAGATGCGAAATGATAGGAACTGCAGAAGCTGCTTTTGCTAATCACCTTTCCAGCTCATAGCTTCAACCCTCCCCCGTCTCCTCCTGTCATTTCGTATTTCCCCCTCCCCTACTTTCAAATCTCTTACTAGCTTTCCTTTCAGTTAGTCTTGACGAAGGGTCTCGGTCCGAAACGTCGACATGCTTCTCCCTATAGATGTTGGCTGGCCTGCTGTGTTCCACCAGCATTTTGTGTGTGTCACATATCTACTATATCCACTTTCCAACGAGACCTTATCAGCAGAGGAAGTTGGCGGCGTCAGCGGATCTCCCAGGGATTTCTTTACTAGTTCAAACTTATGGTGTTTCTTTCTCGGTTTCTTCTATACCTTTACAGAGACAACTCTCCCCGCATTTCACTCATAAACTTTACTATCATTACTTACTATCTTCCATCAATCTACTTACCTGGTTTTCATCTTTGTCTTTACAGGGAACTCTCTCCCCGCATTCCTGATCAACTTTACTCTTACTATATTCCATCCTACTTAAATCCACTTACCTACTCCTGCAAAAGAAGGACAGTCAGTCTCAAGCACAAGCGCGAATGAAATTTCGTTCCGTTCGCCTCTTGACGTCTTACTTATATTTACTACTTTTATTTACTAATCGGAGAAAATCTTAGGTGGGTCTAGGCCCCAGATCCGGACTTCCTTATTTCACACAACACTTCACATAATGCTGCGGTCTTTCCTACCTCGTCTGGCCGATCCCCTGCTTTCTACACGGTCATGGGCCAGGGTCATGGCGAACTCGTTCTTGCCTTTGCTGCCCTCAGTTTATCTATCGTTCGACCGTTAGGTCGGAATCCTGCTCGACTACGCCAATTTGCCAACAGTTATTTTAAAATGAAATTCAGTACCAGACTTCAATTGGCGAATCTTTCATGTCGTGGAGAGTCCGCGTCTGTGGAACTTTGAGGTACAATTGGAAAGCTTGTCTTTATATCTAGTAGCAAAAAGCGCGCCAGACCTTCCCAGAACAGTGGAATTAGTTCATAATGTTCTTCTCGCGATTTGTGGCTCATCCGATTACACTCATCGCACTTGTGTAGCTCTGTTATCGTTGTAAGGAGTAGCAGTGCCAAGCACGATATTCACATGTAAGGTCCACAATATCACTGAGCTACAGCAACATACAGCCCTGTAAAACTTATATTCGGAAATTTCAACCACGTGCAGGGAGGTTGGAGGTCAGGCAGTGAGGGAGAGTGATGGTGGTGAAGAAGGCTTGGAGGGAGGGAGATTGTGGATGCGAGTTGGAAGGAGAGGGGTCGAGGGAAAGAGTCACCGAGACGGGAAGGATTGTATGTTTCGGCAGCACTTTACAATGGGGGGACAGCAATCCCAAAATGCAAAGCATGAAGGAAAGCCCTCTAGCTCCTCACAGTACATTTTTTTCCTGGATTTTGAGACACTTCCTTACACACCCTCTTCCCAGGCACCCCGGCTACGGAACCTTTCTCTGCCCAGCCCCTGTCTCATTCTCGGACCAGTCTCTTTCGGTACACCCCGTCTATCTCTTTACCAGGCTCTATTACCCATCGCGCCGCACACTGAGTGCCCTCTCTTCACAGTGTCTGTTTCCCAACTCGTTCACTCACCGTCTCGATACCGTTCCTGTCTCTCTTCTCCATCCACCGGTGTCTCCTCAATCTTATCTTCGGACCCTCCCCCACTCAGATCTCTCTACCCATTCGAAATCTCTCTCATAACCCTGGCATCGCTCTCTACCAAATATCCCTCTCTCCCGATCTTTTCCTCATTGTTTTCCCGTCCGCACTCTGCCCGACAGTCGCTCTCTCCCAGGTTCTTCCTCTCCCCAGTTTTTCTACCCCCAGATCTCTCTCTCTTCACACTCGCTTTCTACCTAATTTCTCTTTCCCCACTTTCTACTCCTTCCCCATGCCTACTTCTTAACCATCACCTTCCCTCTCTCTCTGACCTCCAACTTGCTTCCCTGTGGATGAAATTTCCGAATATGTATGTTACAGGGCTGAATGTCTCTGTAGCTCAGTGACATTGCGGACTTCTGTGTTTTCCACCGGAATATCCTGCTTGGCACTACAGCTCCTCAGAACGATAACACGGCTGCACAAGTGAAGTGTATGCAATCGGATGAGCCACAGATCAGGAAAACAACATTATGAACTATCTCCATTGTTCTGGTAAGGTCTGGCACGCTCTTTGCTACTAGATATAAAGACAAGTCTTTTGCTTATATCTCAGTTCCACACGTGTGGACTCTCTATGATATCATAATCAAATAAAAGATTCGCCAATTGACGTCTGGTATTGAACTTTATATTAAAACAATTTCTACCCTTGGCGTAGTTGAGGAGGATTCCTACAAAAGGAGGTCGAACGATGGCGTATCTGAGGGTCGTAAAGGCAACTTCCAGTTCGCTCCTGTTTGAGCCTTCCTGAACCTGGGCCACGGACGGGAAGAAAGGATTGGAAAAGTGCTGGGGGTACAAAAGCGACATCAACATTGTTGACAGATAAAAATAGACTGTCTGACCAAACAAAGTCCAAACAAAAGAAAGTGGAGGCGTCTCAATTCTTCTATCCTCACCTGGAGAGCCTGAGCCCAGGCCGGATTCAGGTCTGGATAAAGATTTATTGTTAGCAGAAGCTGTACGACAGAATCAAACACCCCGACCCTGCCTTATTACACTCAGGCAACCGAAACAGAGGAGCAGGAGGGGAACAAACGGCAAGACAAAGATCTATCGAAGGAAAGGTGAACCTTTTTTTTCGGGTCACTTCTGCACAGGTCGAGGGGACTGAAAAATGGGACGACTATAATTTGCGTATTAGAACAGGAAACGGGCAGAAAGAAAAAGAAGTGAAATCAGAAGTCGGTCCAGTTACACAATACCCAAAAAATAAATTATGATTGGCACCTCCGCGGTAATCGGGCTGTGGACTGTTTCTGGAGTTCGGGCTAGGGGACAGATCTGTGACATTTGTAACCCATTGTCTGTGGACGTTCTGAAAAGTGTGTAGAACCCACTTGTCCTGCAATACAAAGCGCGTTTGGATTCCCCAGAGGAATAGAGGGAGAAACGACAATGACGGATATAACGTCACCATGGGGACGTGGTTAAAGGTGACCGTGCTCGGCTGCCGATATGTGGCAGTCCGTCAGCAGAGTGATTTTGGAGAGCGAACCAAGTGCAGGCAAAAATCAGGAGACAATCTCACTGACGTTATTTCCCGTTTCCCTGATATGAGTCAAATGTGTTATGTGACTCCGTGACCGCTTTGAGAAGTGAAATGAAGATGATACTGAAAGTCAGACCGTTACACTCGATCACTTGTGAGGGGACGAGACGTTTCACGTCGCTCCTGTGTCAGTGGGGAATTCATTCGCGACCAATGACCGTCATTCCACTACTTTCCAGGTTGTTAGAGAGAAGAGAGAGAACACACATTTCAGTCAGAAACTTAATAGGTGTGAACCCGACTTTCGGTGGCATGAGGAAGAAGCAATGGGTCAACGTGCACAAAACAGCGCCCCCTAACGCCTTCACCAGCGATTTGGGGGATGTTAACCAGGCCAGCCAGAAAAAAAAATCACCAAGCAATTACCATCGCTTACAGTACCAGAGGAAACCACACACTGGACCACTCTGACACCGCCATCTACCGTGCGGTTCCACTCCCTCACTTCGGGAAGTCTCATCACCTGGCTGTACTTCTGTTCCATGAGTCTAGGCCGAGACTGAAGACCGCAGCACCCGCAGTGAGGACCAAGAACGCTTGGTCCAGGGAAGCACAGGAGCGCCTAGAGGACGGCTTCGAATCGGTGGGCTGAACTGTATCCAGCGATTCATCTTCCAACCTGGATGAGTATGGTGTATTTCTTACGGACTTCATTAAAACCTGTGTGGATGAGTATGTTCCTACAAAGAATTACTGTACAATCCCAAACCAAAGGCCGTGGATGAAACAGAGGGTCCGCCGTCTGCTGAAGTCTAGATCAGTGGCATTTAAATCTGGCCACCCGCGCCTGTACCAGAAATCCAGGTATGATTTGCGGAGGGCCATTTCAAGGGGCAAAAGGCAATTTCGAACGGGGTTGGAGGCGACATCGGATGTACGACAACTCTGGCAGGGTTTGCAAGACAATACTTCCTACAAAGCGAAACCCAATGGCATGAATGGCAACGATGCTTCGCTACCAGATATACCCGCTTTGAAAGGGAGAATATAACTACAGCTGTGAAGATCCCTGCTGCAGCTGATGACCCTGTGATTTCTGTCTCCGAGGCCGATATTGGGCTGTCTTTTAAGAGGGTGAACCCTCGCAATGCGAATGGTTCCAATGTAGTTCCTGGTCAGGCTCTGAAGACTTGTGCCAACTGACTGCCGGAAGTATTTAAGGACATTTTCAACCTCTCACTGCTGTGGGCGGAATTTCCCACTTGCTTCAAAAAGGCAAAAATTATACCAGTGTCTCAGAAGATTAATGTGAGCTGCCTTAATGACCATCGCACGGTCGCACTCACATCTATAGTGATGAAATGCGTTGAGAGGTTGGTCATGACTAGACGGAACTCCTGTCTCAGCAAGGACCTGGACCCACTGCAGACTGCCTATCGCCACAACAGGTCAACGGCAGATGCAATCTAAATGGCTCTTCACACGGCCCTAGACCACCTGGACAATACAAGCAGCTGTTCATCGACTATAGCTCAGCATTTAATAGCATCATTCCCACAATCTTGATTGAGAAGTTGCCATTCTTAGGAATCTGGACCTCCCTCTGCAATTGAATCCTCAGCCTTCTAACATGAAAACCACAATCTGTGTGGATTGGTGATAATATATCCTCCTCTCATCCGGTCTTCCTTTCCCCGTCCCTCTCTCCCATGTCTTTTCTGCCCCTCTTCCCTCTCTCCGCCCCCAGTCTGATTATTTCAACACTTTCTTTTCTCTCTCCACTTCTCTCCCCCTCTCTCTCCTTTCTCCCTCACTTTCTCTCGCTGCAACTATACTTTCTCACATCCAGTAGCTGTCTCAATCTCCATTTCTTTCTTTCCCCCACTGTCTCTCACCCAGTCCCTCTGCACGTCTCTCTCCTCCTGAGTCCCTTTCCCTTTCGTCACTTTTCACCGAGTCATCCACGAACACTCTCGCTCTCTCTCCAATTTCACTCTGTCTCCCTGTGTCTCTCTCCCGTGTTTCTTTTCCCAGTCTTTCTGCACTGTCTGTTTCACCCTCTCCCTTCTTACCCTCTCTTTCTCTCAGTTTTCCCAAAGTCTGTCTCCCTTTGTTCTCCCTGTCCCTTCAGCCTCTCTCCCCGGTCTTTCTCGCTGACGCGTCTCTCTCTCACCCCCCATCCCTACATTTCTCCCTTTCCACCAGTCTATATCTCACGCAGTCTTTCCCTTTCCAACAGTCCTGCTCACCGCCAGTCTCTCTCCCCAGTCCCTCTCTGCCCACCAGTGCCTCTCACCTCCAGCGTCTCTCTACTCAGTCTCGCTTCCCAGTAACTCTCTGTCTCTCTCTCTCCAACAGACTCTCCTTTCCCGTTTCCCTCTCTCCTGTCTTTCTCCTCCAGTCTCTCACTCTCACCTTCTCTCTCCCTCAGTCTCAGTTTCACCAGACTCCCTCCGGTCTCCTTCCTCGCAGTCTCGCTCTCTTCCCAGCCTCTCTCCCCTATCTCTCTCTCCCCCATCTCTCTTCCCCAGTCTCTGTCTCTCCAGTCTCTGTCTCCCCATTCTCTCTCTCCGCACTCTCTCTCCCGCTTCTTTCTCTCTCCCCTAGTCTCTCTCTCTCTCCAGTCTCCCTCTCCTCAGTCTTTCTCCCTTTAGTCTCTCGCTGCAGGTCATCTTTCTCTTCAACAGATTTATCACTTTCTCCCCAGTCTCTCTCTCCTAATCTCTCTCTTTCCTTGAGAATCAAGGAAAAAGCAATGAACTTTTGAGAATCGTTAAGGAAATTATATCCTGAGAAGATTCTCCCTTCATTACTCCCATTCTCCCAGTTTCACCTGTCATCTACCACTTCTTCCATCCCTCTCACCCCCACACTTCTTCCTCTGACGTCTCATCTTTTTTTCCCTGTCCTGATGAAGGGTCTCGGCCCGATACGTCGACTGTTTACTATTTCCCATATACGCTGCCTGGCCTCCTAGGTTCATCCAGCATTTTGCGTTTATGTTGCTTGGATTTCCAGCATCCACAGATTTTCTCCTGTTTTTGATAAAACAAAAGCGGTATCTCGTAATATAGCAAGAAAACAGTGGGAAGTTAGAGGATTGGAAATTACATAACCAACAGGAGACATCGAAAAAAAGACGCACAGGAGAGACAAGATGAAAAATTAAAGTAAGTGATGCAATAATGTCAGTTATCAAGAGCTGTTCATACATACAAATAGTAAAAGAGGGCGAGTTGATATTGTACCGCTGGAAGATGATGCTGCCGATCGAGCAAAGAAATAGCGGCCGAACGTAACAAGTATTTTGTGTCATTCTTCACTGTATAAGACTATAAGACATAGGAGCAGAAATTAGGCCATTCAGCCCATCAAGTCTGTTCTGCCGTTCTATCATGGATTATCCCGCTTCTCACTCAACCCCATGCACCTGCCTCCTCGGCATATCCTGTAATGCCCTGACCGATCAGCAAGCTTCTGGATTCTGCCTTAAATGTACTCACAGACGTGGCCCTCACCGCCGTCTGTGTCAGAGAATTCCACAGATTCACTGCTCTCTGACTGAATAAGATTCTTTTTAACTAATCTGAAAGGTCGCTCCTCAGTTTTGAGGCTGTGTCCTCTGTTATGGCTACCCCCGCCATACGAAAAGTCCAGTCCTCATCCACCTTTTCTAGACTTTTCCCACATTCGGTTGGTTTCAGTGAGATTTGCCACCCCACCACCCGCATTCATTAAACTTAAGTCAGTGCAGGAGTACAGGCCCAAGGTTGGCAAACGTTCCTCGTATCTTAACCCCTTCATTCCCGGAATCATCATCTTGAACATCCTCTGGACTCTCTCCAACGACAGAACACGTTTTCCGAGATATGGGTCCCAAATGCTTTAAGTGTGGCCTAATAGGGTCTTATAAACTGCCGGCATTATCTCCTTGCTTATATCTTCCACTTCACTCTAAATAAATGCCAGTATTGCATTTGCCTTCTTTACATAGGCTCATCCTGTAAATTAACCTTCTGGGAGTCTTGCCCGAGGACTCATATTTCCTTCTGTACTTCTGTTGCTTGAACCTTCTCCCCAATCAGATAATAGTTCACTATTGTTCCTTTTGCCAAAAAGCACCATCGTACATTTCCCAATATTGTATTCCATCTGCCACATTTTTGCCCATTCTTCACATTTGCCTGTGTCCTGCTGCAATCACATTGCTTCCTCAGCCCTACCAACGCCTCCACCTATCTTTCACAAATTTGTCCCATAGCCCGAACACCTATCCACGTCCGGATTACCTCGGTTCTGTCAATCATAATTTTTCAACAGTGCTAACCAGGATCTAATTCTAACTTCGCTTGTTTTTTGTTTCTCCGATTGGTCCAACCACAAAAGTTACCGGTAAAAGGAATCACCTATCTAGTATATCCACTTTCCAACCAGACCTGATCATCCGGGGAGACTGAGGGCACCAGCGGATCTCCCAAGAATTTCTTCACTTATTCAATCTTCTGGTGTTTAATGTGGAATCCTGCTGGACAGATCTTCTGAAAATTGTTAAAGAAGTTACACGCAGGTTAGATTCAGGAGAATCGTTGGATTTGTGTACTTGGATTTTCAGAAGGTCTTTGAGAAGGTGCCGCTCATGAGGCTGTTTAACCAGTTAATATTCAATGACATAAGACCATGAGACCATAATTGTAGGAGTGGAATTAAACCATTTGTTACACCGATTGTGCTTCGCCATTCCATCATGGCTGATCCAGTTTTCCTTTCAGCTCCAGTCTTCTGTCTTCCACCCACACCCACTCATGTCCTGAACAATCAGGAATCTGTCACACTGTGCATTAAATATACAGAAACACATTTGTCTGCACTGATGACTGTGGTAAAGAATTCCACTTATTCACCACTCTCTGGCTGAAGGAATTCTTCCTCATCTCTATTTTAAAAGGATTGCCTTCCATAAAATCTTCTCCACACCCACTCTATCAAGGCCTTTCACTATTCCATAGTTTTCAAAGAGGCTACTCCTAATTTTTCTGAATTCCAGTGAATACAGACCCAAAGCGATCAAACATTTTTCAGACGGCACGCCATCCAATCTTGGAATCACTTTCGTGAAACTGATCTGAGCCATCTCCAGTCAAACAAGGGGCCGGAAACAGCTCATTACACTCCAGGTGAGACCCCACCAGTTCTTTATAAAGTGTCCGCATTATCTTCTTGCTTTTATATTCTGGTTCTCTGGAAATCCACGTTGACATTGCACGCCTTCTTCACCGCAGACTCAACCGGCAAATTCCCGTTTATGGACTGTTACACAGGACCTCCCGTGTCCCTTTCCCCCTGAGTTTCTGTTTGTATTTTCCCTCCGTTTAGAAAAGAATCAATGCTTTCATTTCCCCTACCAATGTGCATGACCAGAGACGGTACTAACTTCCATCTGCCATTTCTTTACCCATTCTCTTAATCTATGTCGCTGCTTCTGTAGCCTCTCTACTTACACAAAGCTCCCTGCCCATCCACCTGTCTTCATATCATCTGCAAACATTGCAAATAAAAGCGATAAATTCCATCATTGAAATCATTGGCATAAAACGTAAGAAGAATCGGTCCAAACATGGAGCCCTGTGGAACCCCACTCTTCACCGGCAATCATCGTTTCGATTATTTGACACTTTTCCCAGGTTTATAGAAACTTAGTCGGCTGTGTACGTTCACGTGCTGATTTAGCTCAAACAATAAAGGCACTTATCAATAAATACAAACTCCTTCTGTACCTAACTGATCATTATTGCTGATGGGTAATCATTGTAACACATTCTCTCAATTGTGAAAGCTACATCTGACATCATCCGAAAGTCAGCACATAGCAGCATTAAACAATGAGGCCTACACAGCAATACTGATGTCAGTCTCCAGAACACCATGATAGTTTACACGAATAGAGTGGCACGGAAGTTCGCACGAATTGAGAAGTAGGTGTGTGAGGTTTGCTCGTGCCTCAGGGTTTAGCAGCCGGAGCTGAGAGCAAAAGGAAAAAAAAAATACCATTGATAATAATTTACCTGTTTAAAAGCAGGATATATAATTGTAGCATCATGCATCCCACAGCTATTCGACACTCACTGAGATAATCGCAATATACTTACAGAAGAGCAGAAAGTATGCCGTGAGGGTGTGAAAATATGTAAAGATAACTGATAATAGATTCTGTAATTCTAAATCAAGCCCGAATGAATATCTGAAAGCTTTCATGTGGTTATGTTGACTACCAAAAATCATTCAATTCTGCACCACACTAGAGAAACATGTCATTTGGACTGGACAACCACAGAACATTAAACATAATGAAAGGTTCAATAGAGCGAGTAGAGCAGCAAGTTCCGATACTCCCCATGGATGGAAATGAAACAGATAAACACCTGGGATATCAAAATGCAAGCAAATTAGATCATGGCGTGATAAATGGAAATAAACCACTTCAGGGCTTAAGAAAATGCGCCAGGAGGAGCTCAATAGTGAAAATATTACAAAGGCAACACACAGGTTTGCTGCAAATACATTATATTTGTTTGTCAAAACCTATCTGGAAAACTGATAAAGAAAAATAACAACTGAAATGAAAATTTTAGAAAATGCTACATGCACTTGAGAGCAGGTACCTCGGTCAGAGGCGGAAGAGAAATAACAGACGTAATAAGTTTACACACTACCCATATGAAACTTAGAAAGATAACTTTTCATCAAGGAAGACAAGCTTTAGTAATCAACGCGAACATGTGGAATTCTGATATGGAGACCACGCCATTAAACTTAAATGAAATTACAATATAGGAAAAATAATAAAATTGTCACTTCAGAACAGAAAGTTATCCGATGGAAGAAAATGACCTTCCACGGAGGACATCCCCACGATCTGAACAGAGTCGATGTCGACAAGGAAACGGCGAAGGTTTGGCTCAGAGTTGGAGTCCTTTTCCCAGGAACGGTGCAACACAAGGTGGTGAACTCTGAACCAATATAAAATACAGAAGAAGTGAACAACAATTTCAAGACGACAATGTCACGAGAAAGCAGAAACAATCGATCGCAGCACAGGATCCTGCAGCAGATTAACTCAGTATAATTACTGATACAGGAGAAATCAGGTGGCAAGCGTCATTCACCAAGTTCTTGCTTTAAAATGCTAACTCCTAAAAGGCAGCGTACGTTACTACAAATAGAACCTGATCCAGTTTTAGAGTCGGAGTCCTACAATTACATTAAGGCTGGTCCATTATTACAAATAGGGCCAATACGTGACGCCCGTCCGTCAATCACCCCTCGTACCTCATCCTCAGCACGAACATTCCGGTTCCCACCCCCGCCAAATTAGCTTAAACCCTCCCGAACAGCTCTAGCATACATTGTCTAGTATACATTGTCCCAATAGTAATATTCACAGCTGGTCTCATCCCAAACACACTATACAGTATTTTTAAACAGTTCGGCCTTCACAGCAATATTTATGTAAGTCTCCAGAAAGCCACAATAATAAACAACTCTAGAATGCTCCTAAAACTCCCCGCAATTAAGAAAATAAGTGCCCTCGGCTGTGGACATGCCGCAAGTTTGACCAGCTTGAGCTGAGAAAAAAAAACTTAAATAGTAATCAGAATGAAAAGCTTCATTATGCGTGTGATAGACGGGGTTGGTAATGCTGATTAACTCCCACTACACAAAACATCTCTCAATGGCGTGTTTCTCACACACCGTCTGAGTTGTCTACCGCGTCTGAACAAGCCCAGCTCCTGACCTTCACATGAGGTTTAACTACTAAGTCCGGCGGAACCATTTCTATTGACAGGATGAGGAGCAAAGGCGGCTCACCATGGCTTCGGACGGATGGGGCTTGTCAGCCGGGGTTGGCACTCATCATGTGATGGAAAATTCTGTTCTCAAACCTACGACAAAACCCAGTCCTGGGGAAAGCTTCGGTAGCAAACTACGAGGAAATGTTGGGAACAACAGCTACGGGGCAACAACGTGCTCTGCGTGTCCTGTTGCAATGGCTTTGCATATTGGCTTGCGTATCAGGGAGACAACTCGGTCACATCAGCCACGGTCAACACTGGCCAACGGAGTGAATCATGAACAATGAAAAACAGTAAATGAATAAATAAATAAATAAATATAAGTAGATAGTGAGTCGGATATACAGGGAAATAGATAACTTGACAGATGAATACATCACATCAATATTACGAGAACATGACTTTCAGAGCCATTGAAAGTGTGTCCATGGTTGTGGAATCTGTTCAGTATTGCGGTGAGTGAAGTAATCCGCGTTGTTTCAGGTGCCTGATGGTCGGAGTGAAGAACTGTTCCTAAACCTGGTCTTGTGTCTCTTTCCGATGGCAGTCGGGATAAAAGAGCATCACCTGGAAGGTGGGCGCCCTTGTTTATGCCTTCCGCTTCCTTGTGACGTCACACGCTGTAGATGTGCCGCTAGTTCCCTGTGTTTTCACCTGTCGGGTGTGTGGGGCTTTTCCTGTGATGGGATGGGAAGCATCCACTACCTTGTGCAGGTGTTTCCGTTCTGCGACATCGGTGTTCCCATACCGGGCCGCCATGCAACCGGATCAATACTGCACTCAGTGCGGAGATTTACAGCGCAGTCCAAGCCCAGATTAGCAAACCAATGGCAAACGGCTCCTTATTCGATAACTCAAAATAAAATTTCAACATGCCTTCATTTTCACAATCTGCCGGCATTTGGGTCTGCCGAGGTCTGTTACGGGTCAAGTGCCTGAGAACTGGATGGTTGCTAATGAATTCTGTTACCTGAGAAAGATTCTGGGACTAAGTCCTTGAACATGACGTCAGAAGTGGGAACATTATTAGCAGATTAGCTAAGGGATCGAATATGTAAATATTTGGTTACACCGGGTCTGATTAGGTCTGTGCGTGTTACGTAGTGCCTCACCAATCTTACAATATTTTTCGCGGAGGTGACCAGGAAAGCTGATGAAGGAATTGCAGTGGCTCATGTCCCTCTAGACTTTAGAAAAAGCCTTTGTCAATGTCGGGCCTGAGAAGTCGGTCCGGAATGTTCCGTCTTTTGGCACTGTGAATGTGGTAGTAAATTGGATGCAACATTGGCTTACTGCAGGGGTTCCCTTCCTCGTATCCACGGACCCCTCGGTTAATCGTAGGGCTCCATGTAATAAAAATATTGGAAACCCTGTCCTAGACGCAGAATCCAGAGAGTGGTAGTAGGTAGTGGCCTCTCTAACTGGAGGCCTGTAGTTGCTGGTGTACCGCAGGGGTTGCACTGGGTCCATTGTTGTTTGTTAAAGATATCAACGATCTGACTGACAATCTGATAAATTCACTCTGCAGATTTGCGAATGATACGGATATTGGATGAGTGGTAGACAGCGAGAGTGGCTGATGGTCTTGAATACAGGTAAGTGTGTGGTGAATCATTTTGGGAGGACAAACCGTAGTAGGACTTACACTGTAAAAGGTGGAGGTGTGGGGCATTGAGTACTGCGGTATGACAGAGGGACCTGAGAAGACTGATCCATAATCCCTTGAAGGTGGCGTCGCAGGCAGATAGGGTTGTAAAGAGAACTATAGGCACATCAGCCTTCAGACATCGAAGCAACCAGTACAGGGGTTGTGATGCTATGCTGAAGCTGTATAAGACGTTGGTAATGCCTAATATCGAGTATTGTATGTGTTCTGGTCACAAACTTGCATAAACGACATCAATAATCTTGAAGGAGTACATAGAAAAATTAGAAGGATGATGCCGAGACATGAGGAGGGGAGTCGGAGGGAAGGATTGAGTAAGTTAGGAATAGTTTCGCATTCCTCCAAGCGTTGGAGGAATAGGGAAGGTTTATACGAGATGTTCCAATTTATGAAGGGTATAGATAGCGTAAATACAAGCAGGTATTTTCCACTGAGGTTTGACTGGAGTAGTGAGTTACGGGTGAAAGGTGAAATATATCCGGGCAATATGCGGCGGGACATCATCTTGAGGCAGCGAGAGTGTGGAACGGGCTTCCAACGGAAATGGCGGATGCAGGACCGATTTCAACATTGAAGAGGAAATTGGATCCGACATGAATGGGAGGGTTATGGACGGCATGGTCCAGGTGCAGTGTCCACGGAACTAGGGAGAGGATCAGTTCGGCGCTGGAGGATGAGCAGAAGAGTCTGTTTCAGTGCCGTACTTCTCGATGACTCTGTGACCAAATGCCACTGCGGGATGTTCCCCAGCGGGGTAAGGGTACTCCCGTCAGGCTGGGTGTGGCGAGGCATCAATATGGGACCACTAAACATTTCTCTCATAGTCTGTGTAGGCAGAAATAATTACCGCACTCTTGTGCAATTCTAGTCAGTCCGTGAAGCAATGATTTGGCAAAACAACATATAATATTCCAGAAAACAACTTGGAATTAGCTTCTGAATTTGGCGGCTCTTGATTTGGCCTTGAGTAAGCTCAGAAACTCCGGTGACTGAATCTCTGAGCGACCGGCACGATGGTGAAAGAACTTATCATGTCGGCAGCATCAGGAGAGGAATATGGACAGTTGCCTTTTCGGGTCGAGACACTTTAACTTTAATCTTCATAGAATCCATGGTGTACAGATCTTCGAGGAGGGGATCGTTGCGCACAATTAACCATTTTATTCTCATGCACATAGAAAGCGGTTCGACAATTAGTGCCAGAATCCTCCCTGATTTACCATCAATCCGCTTTCCCCGGCACTCAGATATTTGCGCGGCTCTAATCTGAAGCCAGTGCACGCCCGGAAGCTCAGTTACTGATGCTGGTTCATAATGCTGCGTTCTTTCCAATGCGTCTCTCCTTGGACCGTCACTCTGTTCCTGATGTGCTGTAGCGGAAATGACGCAATTGGCCTGTTGTAAATGATGATTTATGAAATATCAAAGAACCCCCGGCTCCCTGTTTCTCCATGTTTCTCTATCTAAACAGGAGAACAGCGTGCTTCAGGAATAGCTCGGTTTAATTATCCTGATGCTTTACTATGTCCGTGTAACATAGAAACACAGAAACATACAAAATAGGTGCGGGAGTAGGCCCTTCGGCCCTTCGAGCCTGCACCGCCATTCAGTATGATCATGGCTGATCATCCAACTCAGAACCCTGTACTCGCTTTTTCTCCATACCCCTTGATCCCTTTAGCCAAAAGGGCCATATCTGACTTCCTCTTAAATATTGCCAATGAACCGGCCTCAACTGTTTCCTGTGGCACAGAATTCCACAGATTCACCACTCTCTGTGTGAAGAAGTTTTTCCTCATCTCGGTCCTAAAAGGCTTTCCCTTTATTCTTAAACTGTGACCCCTCAATCTGGACTTCCTCAACATCGGAAACAATCTTCCTGCATCTAGCCTGTCCAATCCCTTTAGAATTTTATATGTTTCAATAAGATCCCCCCTCAATCTTCTAAATTCCAGTGAGTATAAGCCTAGTCGATTCAGTCTTTTTTCATATGAAAGTCTTGCCATCCCAGGAATCAATCTGGTGAACCTTCTTTGTACTCCCTCTATGGCAAGAATGTCTTTCCTCAGATTAGGGGACCAGAACTGCACACAATACACCAGGTGCGGTCTCAGCAAGGCCTTATACAACTGCAGTAGAACCTCACTGCTCCTGTACTCAAATCCTTTTGCTCTGAATGCCAACATACCATTTGCCTTTTTCACCGCCTGCTGTACCTGCATGCCCACCTTCAATGACTGGTGTACAATGACACCCAGGTCTCGTTGCACCTACCCTTTTCCTAATCGCCCACCATTTAGATAACAATCTGTTTTCCTGTTCTTGCAACCAATGTGGATAACCTCACATTTATCCACATTAAATTGCATCTGCCATGAATTTGCCCAGTTACCTAACCTATCCAAGTCACCCTGCATCCTCTTAGCATCCTCCTCGAAGCTAACTCCGCCGCCCAGCTTTGTGTCATCTGCAAACTTGGATATGCTGCATTTAATTCCCTCGTCTAAATCATTAATATATATTGTATACAACTGGGTTCACAGCACTGAGCCTTGCGGTACCCCACTAGTCACTGCTTGCCATTCTGAAAAGGTCCCGTTTCCTCCCACTCTTTGCGTTCTGTCTGCCAACCAATTCTCTATCCACATCAATACCATACCCCCAATACCGAGTGCTGTAAGTTGACACAATAATCTCCTGTGTGGGACCTTGTCAAAAGCCTTTTGAGAATCTAAATATACTACATCCGCTGGCTCTCCCCTATCCACTCCACTAGTTACATCTTTAAAAAATTCTATAAAATTCGTCAGACGTGATTTTCCTTTCACAAATCCATGCTGACTTTGTCCGATGATTTCACCTCTTTCCAAATGTGCTGTTATCACGTCTTTGATAAACGATTCTAGCATTTTCACCAACACCGATGTCAGACTAACCAGTCTATAATTCCCCGGTTTTTATCTCCCTCCTTTTTTAAAAAGTGGGGTTACATTAGCCACCCTCCAATTCTCAGGAACTAATCCAGAATCTAAGCAGTTTTGAAAAATTATTCCTAATGCATCCATTATTTCTTGGGCTACTTCCTTAAGCACCCTGGGATGCAGACCATCTGGCCCTGGGGATTTATCTTCCTTTAATCCCTACAATTTACCTAACACCACTTCCCTACTAACATGTATTTCCCACAGTTCCTCCATCTCACTAGACCCTCGGTCCCCTACTATTTCCGGAAGATTGTTTATGTCCTCGTTAGTGAAGTCAGAACCAAAGTAGTTATTCAATTGGTCTGCCATGTCCTTGTTCCCTATGATCAATTCACCTGTTTCTGACTGTAAAGGACCTATATTTGTCTTGACCAATCTTTTTCTTTTCACATATCTAGACAAGCTTTTACCGTCAGTTTTTATGTTCCCTGCCAGCTTTCTCTCATATTTTTTCCCTTTCCTAAATAAGCCCTTTGTGCTCCTCTGCTGGACTCTGAATTTCTCCCAATCCTCAGGTGTGCCGCTTTTGCTTGTTAATTTATATGTTTTTTCTTTGGACTTGATACTATCCCTATTTCCCCTTGTCACCCACGGGTGCACTACCTTCCCTGGTTTATTCTTTTGCCAAACTCTCCATCTTAATGAAGAATTCCACCATATTATGGTCACTCTTACCCAAGGGGCCTCGCACGACAAGATTGCTAACTAACCCTTCCTCATTGCTCAATACCCAATCTAGAATGGCCTGCTCTCTAGTTGGTTCCTCGACATGTTGGTTCAGAAAACCATCCCGCATACATTCCAAGAAATCCTCTTCCTCAGCACCCTTAACAATTTGGTTCACCCAATCTATATGTAGATTGAAGTCACCCATTATAACTACTGTTCCTTTATTGCACGTATTTCTAATTTCCTGTTTAATGCCATCCCTAACCTCACTACTACTGTTAGGTGGCCTGTACACAACTCCCACCAGCGTTTTCTGCCCCTTAGTGTCGTGCAGCTCTACCCATATCGATTCCACATCCTCCAGGCTAATGTCCTTTCTTTTCGATTGCGTTAATCTCTTCTCTAACGAGCAATGCTACCCCATCTCCTTTTCTTTCCTGTGTATCGCTGCTGAATATTGAATATCCCTGGATGTGAGCTCCCATCCTTGGTCACCGTGGAGCCATGTCTCTGTGATCCCAACTATATCATATTCATTAATAACTATCTGCACATTCAATTCACCCACCTTGTTATGAATGCTACTCGCATTGACACACAAAGCCTTCAGGCTTGTTTTTACAACACTATTAGCCCTTATACAATTATGTTGAAAAGTGTATTTATGCCCCATTACGCAGTTCATCTCTGTTTAGCAGCTTAATGCGCACTTTTACCCTGAATCAATTTCTTTCTGAAGTTCAACTTCGAAAATCATCTAGTAACTCTGTAACATATTTAATATCGTTAATGCTACCTATTTGCATTAAAAAAGATGTTGATACAATGTTTTCTGTTTTTCTCTGTCTGGTACAGCAGCGGACAATGTCTGTAATGCTGGGGTCATTGGTTTGCATTTCGCGCCGCATACTTGCCAAGATCTGTGTTTGCGACTGACTCCGGTAACAGTGCAAACAGTGAGGGTCTGCGCCAGAAATCATTCATGTTAATGTCCAGTAAAAAATAAATCTCCGCAAGCATAGTGACAGTGAATCACATGAAAGGTGCGTCATCACGGGGAAGTAACAAGACAGAGACTCCACTCGCAATGTGAGAGTGGAATCAGCGCTGATGAGGTGGACTCACCCACAGGATTACAGACTCCTGTCGTCACCAGCGATGCGCAGATAATGTCCTGTCATTACACGGAGTAGTTTGACAACATCGCATCTGTTGTTGCCATCCCAGCATCGTCCGTCTCTTCAGGCTTCATGACAGGTGTTGCGTTCAGTTCAATGAAATCAGGCGTGTTATTTCCCCACTGGCATTACGGTTCGTCAGAGCAGAGATATTTTTGCTAACTAGCGGTAGTTAGCACCAGTGACTGTACAAGTTATTTTCACTATTGGTGACCGATTTTTCTATAAAAAGTACGTCATTCTGTGCTGCAGCTACATTTAGGACGGAAACATCCAGACGCGGTGGACTCTCAACAACGTGTGATCCGTGAAGAGTTTTACCCAGTAGGCGCGAAAGAAATTCGCTCTCTGGGCGTTGTTATAACTGTTTGAGTTTATTTACTGGCTATTTACAACTTTTATGAAATTTAGAAATTGACAACATTCCAAACAGAACACCCTTGACATCCAGACAGGGATATTTGTTATACAGTCATTGTAATTGTCGGTATCCCGGGTAAGTACCTTTCGATTACTTATACGGAAGCAGAGACCTCACGCCGCTCTCAGCTACTGATGAGTGAGTGAGTGAGTGAGTGAGTGAGTGAGTGTGCCTGTCTGTGAGCTGCTGAATGTGCATCGGTGAACAGTGGCAGGCATGCAATGATGTTTGTCCAACGGAGCAAATTATAGGAGGTTAGTGCGATGTGCTGGGGAATTAGCTCAAATGGTAGAGCGCTCGCTTAGCATGCGAGAGGTAGCGAGATCGATGCTCGCATTCTCCATTGACATTTTGTATTCAGAGGATTCGTCGCATCAAATCCCTGAACTTGGAATGCACAAAAGATGCGGTTGGCGCAGAGCGAGGGGAAAGTGTCTCAGTCAAAGGGCCGGGAGAAAATGTCGTAGGTTTGCTGCGTTGAAAGCAGATAGGAGGAAAAGCCGGCTGGCAGCTGGTGTTTCAGTAATGCATGAGATACAGGCGACGATTCAGGGACAAATCAGGTGAGTGGTTAGAAGGACATTGCCCTGGTTACTGGGTGAAAAGAGAAAGCTGAGTAACCTTTGATTTGAACGGGCAAGGACGATCAAAGAGCTGTGTTGGAATCGTAGTGTCCCTAGAATTGTCAGAAGCGCGGTGATAGGCGTCATCCCGTGGCCTGTGGCCCCCAGTGCTGGAAGGACGAGATAGTTGCCATAGGCCGGCTTTTGCCATCGGTCGACAGATGCCAGGCTGAAATCTGCATAATGATTGTCGGTAGGAGCCAACGTGAAGAAACTTGGTGTCGCTTTTCCTTCGATAACTCAGTTAGTAGAGCGGAGGACTGTAGAGGAAATGGAGTCATCCTTAGGTCGCTGGTTCGATTCCGGCTCGAAGGATCAGGACTTCTTTTACTGCGCCCATCATCAATTCCATACCACAGCCTCGCCATGATTGAAATTCCCCCGCGGACGTGGCATTTATGGACAAGCAGCTGGAATTTCTTTTATACCATGTTAACATCATTTTGAAATTATGCTAAAATCTTTCGAAATCTTTGGTAATATAATGATGAATTTAACTGTATTAATGAATATAATCCATAAATGGCTAAACATTAAACTAACCACATTTACATTGAAACATTTTAGCTTCAGCGTACGTGCATTGTCATTGTTTCAAGTTACAACACTGTCACAAATGGCCACAATGAAGACAGAATGGAAGTCGGTCGCTCACTGTTCAGAAACCACCATCGCCGTCCCGTCAGAACATTTCACTGTTGCATCCTCCCTGTCAATTGTGACTGTCTGACAGTGTTTACGTGTGTTGTGTGTTATGTTTTGTCATCGTTTCATTTGCATATTACAGATTCTAAAAAACATTACAAGTGCCGAGCACTTTTAAGACCGGGTAACAATGTTCTTCTCAGAGCAATGGTTTGTCCCCGAAGCAGTAAAATAAAACAGAGGGAAGTTTGCGGTGCAAGATCTTGTTTCCAAAATCTGACCTTGTAATCGAATAGTAACTCAGACTTTCGGAAAGAAGCGTAGATTCGCACTTCAAATACACTCCCCCTCTCCTTGGAGATACCGCGCTTGGAGTTCTGTGAACAGTCTTGGTCGCCCTGTTATAGGAAAGGCAGAAGTCCGCTGAAAAGAGTGCAGACAGTATTCACAAAGATGCTGCCGGGACTCTCGGGGTTGAGTTACAGGGAGAGGTTCGGCCGAGTGGCATTTTATTGAGGGCAGAAATGTAGCTGGATTCCGAGCGACGTTTCCTCACATAGAAGTTGCTCTGTGTATTGAACAGCCTGAGAAAGGAAATCGGAGCAACAGAGTCGTTAACAATATTTAAAGTACACATGGACAGTTTGACGAGTCTGATCCAATCACGGACAACGGTATCAGGTGGCCACGTCGGTCGGCATGGAGATATTGGGCCGAAGGACGCGTTTCTGTGATCTATCATTCTTGGACTCTACTCATCGCTGCTGCATCGGTGAACGTGAAGAGATTAATGTGAGCATGCGCTACTGTAAAACGCTGTATGCTGCAGTCACGTGTTCAAACAAACAAAGTATCTTTTTACTTCCACTGATATTGTCCAGCAGAGATTTAATTTCAAGAGAACAATTGACGGCTGTGTTTCTACAAAAAATACATTTGAATTTTTTGATTCTTATTTTTGGCCATTTTTGCTTCACTGCAGTTAACCTTGTGGCGATCATCATTCTCAGCCGAGGAAACTGCGGTCTCTCCAAATGCGTCACGCGATACCTGGTGGCGATGGCTGCGGCGGATCTAATGGTGGTGATATTTGAAGTCCTGTTCTACCAGATGAGTCAAGCATACGGATTTCACAGATTCCTGGACACCGCTCCGTTCTGCCTTGTCCAGTATGTCC
Organism: Hemitrygon akajei; assembly: GCF_048418815.1. Lineage (NCBI taxonomy): Eukaryota > Metazoa > Chordata > Chondrichthyes > Myliobatiformes > Dasyatidae > Hemitrygon > Hemitrygon akajei. The sequence continues at coordinate 197,698 of NW_027331975.1, read as the reverse complement.
TGTGTCACGTGGCCGTTGACTGTTCCGTGTGGTTTACTGTCGCTTTCACTTTCGATCGCTTTGTTACCATTTGCTCCGCCAAATTTAAAACAATATACTGCATTCCCAGAATTGGGGGTTTGGTGATTGGCGCAATATCGATCGGTTTCTCTTTGAAGAACATCCCATTTTATTTCGTATACCTGGAAAGAGCAGCGTTGTTGGTGAGGGGTGACTGGATCTGTTTCAGTAAGTTCGTACTTCTTTTCTCGGGACCGTTTGAGAGGTTTTATTGGGTGGACCGTCTGCTGAATCCGCTACTTCCTTTTTTCCTGATTTTGACCCTCAATGCTCTGACCGTCAGACAGATACTGGCTGCGAGCAGAGTCCGCAGGGGACTGAAGGGACGGGGAAATTGCGGGAAACAGGGGGATCCGGAGATGGAGAGTCGGAGACAATCCATCATTCAGCTCTTCAGCCTGTCGGCGAGTTTCCTTCTCTGTTGGGCGACAACCACTCTGGTCTTCATTCTCATGCGATGCCTCTACACAGACCTGGAAATGTCCATTCGGCTTTTTCAGGCACAGTTTTGGGGTTCTGTGATTCAGAATTTCAGCAGCTGCACAAATACATTTATCTACGGAGTGACCCAGACCAGATACAGAGAGCAGGTGAAAGCTCTTCTGCTCTCCCCCGGTACCTCAGCTTTGAATTTTTTAGAAGTCTGTACCGCTCAGATGAACGCGTCAAATACTGTTCCAATATCGGAAGTAATCCCACACCAGATCCACAGGGATGGTAATAAATTGAACTCCCTGAAATCGTTATTTTCAGTGATTACATTTCTTCCCAGCAGGACTGCATGGCCTTTCATTCAGACTCTCCTTTCCCGTTATTGATAACGGCGTTTGATTACATCCCTCCCGTAGCAATGTATTTTACCTTGCAGATTAAATCACCCGGGTATCTAATATTGAAAACACATATATCCATTCTCGAGGTGTGTATTACCCAAATGTTTGCAGAGTGCTGGTCGTGGCTGCCGAACCGGACACCCAACGTTCATTCTCTCTCTCTCTCTCTCTTGTTCGGTGTTTTCGCTAAATTTATTTCTGCAGGGTGATTGTTTTTTCCTTTCTCTGTCTGGCTGAAGCTGTCTAGTTTCGGCACAAGTCGAAGCCCACAGTATGAATGAGAAATCATTTTGCTTCGGCCCAACTTCGCTCTAATTTGACAACACATCGGGACACATTTCCCATTGGCCTGACAGTATTTCCACACAGTAAATACAGGCTGTCCTTGCTATAGCAGGTTTGCAGCACTGGCCCTTCACAGTAATGATGTCGAACATGGGGAACGACTAGAAGCAAGTTTAAAGACCTTACGCTTTGTTCCTTACACTAATTCTAAAATGTATACATTCACATTGAGTTCGAGCCATTACTGCCCTGATCATTCAAGCTAATGTCCTGATTCATATATTCCCGGTGTCATTGTTTCCTAGGGATGTTGGACTGTGATGGTATTGAACTGTGACCCCTTTGCAATGTCACGTGTCGCACGCAAATGGGTTGTAAACAATTACTGTGAATTGATGGCTCCGAGTCTGTATTCACGGGGATTCAGAAGAATGAGGCGGGATCTGATTGAAACATTTCGAATGTTGCAATGCCTCGATAGAGTGGAGTTGAAAGGGCATTTTCCATTAGTGGGGGAGATTAGGAGGGGAGGGCACAGAATTGAGAGACGTCAATTTACAACACAGATGAAGAGTTTTTCCTTTAGCCACGCACGGAAAGTCTGTGAATCGATTGGCACAGTCGACGGTGCCGGTCAAGACACTGGATGGGTTTCAGCCGGAGTTTTATAACTTCTTAGTTAATCAGGGCGTCAAAAGTTAGGGGCGCGAAGGCAGAAAAATAACTATAAATCAACCATAATGGAATTGCGGAGCGGATTCGACTGGCCGAATGGCCTAATTCTTTTCAAGGGTTTTATGGTCTTATTACATTTATGCTGATTCAAAGACACATCGCACCGGTTCCTCAAGCCTTCAACGCCTGTTCTTAGATTTTAAAGTGTAAGTTCAAAGTCAGAATCATCTGGCGACTTTCTGTCCGGTTTTCCTGCTGGACTGAATATATTCGTCATCATTCTCCAATTTCAAAAGAGCGCGATACGTCTGGAAATTCAGACGTCTGTCCTTGTCCCACTAACACGTTGACAGCCGGTATATTAAAATAAGCACGAACAGTACAGATTATCTAATTAAGAGCGTTCAATTAACTATGTTTGACTCTACCTACCCAGGATTAACTCAATATAAAGCTGACGTGCTGATTTTGATCTCTGCCCGGTTTGCAGCATTTAAAGACACTTTCCGGAGAAACGTCCCAATCAGCGGAGCGACGTCATATACCGATCGAGTCCCCATCATTGAAATTGCTCCTTCGTCTAATTCGGGATTTCTGGAAACATACTGCGCAATCCCAATTGGTGTATCACTGATAAAGCGTTAGGTCAATGAGAAGTCGTTTCTAATCACTGAAACTTCAGAAACGTCTCGAAATTCCTGCACCTGTCGTGCCGCTTTGTTTCCGTTACTTTTTCCTAGGGAAAGTTACAGAAAGGGTGGGGCTGCCGTGTGTTTCAGTTTAGTGATCCCCATGTGAATGTTTTAAACTTGATATGCAGCAAAATCCTGAATTCACTTCCACTTGCAGGTACCGGCAGAGTTTGATTACTGATTTAAAATTCAGACCGATTCCTTTCCGTATTTCGTTCCTGACGTGAGTAATCTGTCTCTGACTGACAAAGTCGTGTCCCTTGTTTGTATTGCTTAGGAAAATAATTCTGAAATGCCGAAGCTACTGGAAGATGTTGGGTCTCCCGCTGCGCCTTTTCTAATTCTACCTGCATGATCCGACGGTGAAATGAGCCGGACACAATCGGTTATGGTGCTTTCTAATGGCCCAGTGGGGTTAAATGTCTTTTAGTGAAGACAACACATTCAATGTTACATAAGTAGAGCAAAGAATCGTTCAGTGGTGATGCAGCCCCGCTCTCTGAGTTTACCCGTAGGTGTAGTGTTTGGAATTAGGGAGTGTCAGTGCGATTCCAATAAATGTAAACTCATTTCATTACAGTGTTTTCCGAGATTAAAACGGACGAAAGATAAAACCAGAAGAATGTAGAAGAATAACTAATAGCAATGGAGATCTGATCTCATAACCGGCATTGTGGACAGAGGAAATGAGTTAAATCCAGATTTTCCGGAGTTGCTCGCTCTCCTGCAGTTCCGTTTCCAGCCCCTCGCTCTCCAATGCCATCGTTTAACCCCTTCACACATTTCCCCTATCGCGTGCTGCAGGATCGCTGACACAGTCGGCAACAAACACAAATATCAATTGTAAATGAACGGAATAAATTGCTTGTACATGCCAGTCGGCAGTGAGAGAGGTCTCGTTGTTGTTGCTCAGGAACAGGCCGGACGGTAGTTTTACAAACGTGAACCAAATGAAATGTACAACTACATGTCGCTACGGGTCTAACTTCCCAGACAAAGTGAGAGGAGGGACTTTATTCTGTTGATTTGTTTCTTCGAATTCAAATTTCCAGCAACGTTCTTAGGCTATGAAAGCATTCCCCATGCTCAATGCTGACTATATGACGGGAAGTCATTTCCACCATATTTCACGAATATCGCGGTCAGAGGCGATGTATAGATGTTTATATTCCGTGGAGTGAAGGTTTTAGAAGGAAGTTCGTACAACTGATGCACTTTTTGTCGAATTACAGGTTCCACACACAGAATTCTGGAGGAACTCAGCAGGCCAGTCGGTATCTATGGGAAAGAGTACAGTCGACGTTCCGGGCGGGAAGCTCTTGCTGGTCTGCTGAGGAATATCATATTGAACGGATGTGATAAAACGTGCCGGTCGCCTGTGATCACACTGGACGAAAGGTCATGCGTTACTCCACCTATTCCTGAAGGGGGCAGTCACGGGTCATTTATTATTATGAAGCTGCCTGGTTTTCATCTTAGATACTATCTTCAGTCGGACTAATGTGTGCCCGGCAATTTTGCTTCAGAAAGGTCAATCACAGTGTTATTTTTTTTTTATTATTTATGTTGACTTCTTATCTTGACAATCAAACCATAAACTTGCAACATAATTGCTAAGAGTGCTTGCTATCAGTGATACGGGTGATTTGGCGAGAGGGGTGAGATTATCCTTGGAAGACGGGAGGCTGTGATGGAATCTGCCGGGATGATATAGAAGTTTTGAAGAGCATCCAAATGCTAAGAACGTTGGCTTTCAGTTATATGGACGATTTGGAGAGTAGAACTTACAATAAATTATCCTTGGAAGAAAGAAGATGTGGGGAGTCTGCCGGGATGATTGAGAATTTGGAAGGCAGAGTCAGAGTAGGTGTAAGGACTGTGGACCGTCGGTACCGGAAGAATACAGTGACTATGGCTCGAAGAATCTGACCGAGAATCAAAACACATTCCACACAGAGGATGGAGATACGGGGAAGGGGCTCAATTTGAATTCACTGGGACAATTGCGATATATTAGAACAAGGTTGTTTTAAAAATCGCTTCTTAGTAAGACGGGAGAGCCCTTCAGTGAAGCAGAAGATGCGTAAGCTAATGCATCGGGGCAGTTACTGACTTCCAAAAGCTGCTGGATAATCGGGTTGCCATGGAGATTTGATATCGTGCAGTAACGGGGAGCGAGACTCTGCAGAATCAAGCCCTGAAATGTTGCTGCTTCTCCGGACCGGTGAAGGATTCACACTGGACTTCCTCAGATGTCAGTAGCATTTCCTAATTTTTATAATCACTAATGGAGAGCAGGAAAACTTTAGGAGAACATAACCGTGATATAGAGGAAGGTTAATGGGAAATATAGCAGGTGAAATAAAATACTGAAGACCGTGACTCCCGATAATAAACCACGCCTCTTTCAGGACACTCTCACACTGACTACGCGTGTCTCCAAGTAGCTGCAGATACTGACCTTCGGAATCTCTCAGCCCCCACAGACACCACAACTCCTCCTCTAACCTCTTCCAATCACCCAGCGCCTTCCGTACGGGCTGTACCCACATCTCTCCACCAGAGACCGTTCCCCCTCAGCTCGCCTGCTCATTAAACTCACCTCCCAATAAACACACGTCTCCCCCAATAACCTGTCCGAATGAGCCCAGTCCTCCTACACAGAAACCCCCGGAGACCATTCCATCAGCACAGGCCCTTCGCATTGAAATCACCGACACCCTCCCCACACGTTTTACATACATCCAAACACCACACACCACCTCACTGTACCCTCCTTCTGAATCTTCCTCTTCACCATCGACACCCGGCAATGTCTCTGATCCTCCCCATCAGCTTGTGCCAGTGGGTGTTCCACCCTCAGACTAATGGGCAGGCTGAGAGGACGGACCCGGACCTGGAGCAAGCCCTTCTCTGCCTTTGTCCGGGAATCTGTCCTCTTGGAGTGACCATTTAATCCGGGCCGAGTTCGCCCACAATAACCTACAGCATTCACCGCCGGGTATGACCCCATTCGCATGTCGAAGTGAGTTTCTGCCCGCTCAGTCTCCTGATCAGGAATTAGATGTCGGGGTCCCCTCCGCCGAGTAATTTGTTCAAAGGTGTCTCAAGGACAAAGACTCAGAAAGGAAGTTCAGCCGGGCTGCGGGCCAAGGCCAACAGACACAGGCGGCTTGGCCCGTCTTTCAATATTGAATTAAAGATCGTCCACTCAAAATGGAATGGCGGAAACTAGCCCCTCCCTTTATCCGTCTCTCTAAAGTCTTGAGGGAAACTGCCCCGGCAAAATACACATCACATCTTCCCCGTTCTCTAAAAATTCATCCCGCCCTACATGTATGGGGATTTAAACTTGTACGTTGTCCCTACTTGGCCCCGAATCGGAAGCCACACATGCCTCTCCCTCCGCCCCTCACCACTGGGGATCATTTCACTAGTATGGGAGGGATGTGGTCCGGAGGAACCAGGGATATTTTGGATCCTGTCCTTAATTCAGAATTCCAAAGGACATTCCGGACAGTACTGGGCCATCAGATGCCGGCCATGGTGGGATGGGATTTGCCGCACCCTCGGGTCGGCGGTAGAGTATTCTCAGCTCTCTGTTTTTTTCCCTTTGCTGTTTTTGTAATCCTCTGCTTAGTTGCTGCCTGAACTGCAGAGTTCCTCCAGCATTTTGTGTGTGTGCGTCTCTGTATTTGCAGCAACTGCAGAATGTGTGGAGCAGGTTAAGACCTACAAGTATCTGGGAGTACAGTTAGACGAGAAGCTAGACTGGACTGCCAACACAGATGCCTTGTGCAGGAAGGCACAGAGTCGACTGTACTTCCTAAGAAGGTTGGCGTCATTCAATGTCTGTAGTGAGATGCTGAAGATGTTCTATAGGTCAGTTGTGGAGAGCGCCCTCTTCTTTGTGGTGGCGTGTTGGGGAGGAAGCATTAAGAAGAGGGACGCCTCACGTCTTAATAAGCTGGTAAGGAAGGCGGGCTCTGTTGTGGGCAAAGTACTGGAGAGTTTAACATTGGTAGCTGAGCGAAGGGCGCTGAGTAGGCTACGGTCAATTATGGATAACTCTGAACATCCTCTACATAGCACCATCCAGAGACAGAGAAGCAGTTTCAGCGACAGGTTACTATCGATACAATGCTCCTCAGACAGGATGAAGAGGTCGATACTCCCCAATGCCATTAGGCTTTACAATTCTACCGCCAGGACTTAAGAACTTTTTAAAAGCTATTATTAATGCATTTTGAGATAGTGATTTAGATGCATATCATATTTTTTACTGAGTTAAGTATTGTATGTAATTAGTTTTGCTACAACAAGTGTATGGGACATTGGAAAAAAGTTGAATTTCCCCATGGGGATGAATAAAGTATCTATCTATCTATCTATCTATCTATCTATCTCCTGTGTTTTATATCTGCCTTTGCAAGAGGATTGTACGTTGGCATTAGATACACTTTGATATTGAGTATATTGAGTATGTGAGCCGCTTTCTGCGTTAAAGCAGCTGCTGAGTTTTCTATATACAAAAATAAACTGAGATTTGGACATGGAGCTGGCGCTTGCAGAAACTTTTAATGGCACCGTGATTACCCATAAAGCTCTACATTTAAAATTTCGCCTTCGCTGAAGCATCGATCATATGCGCAGGCGCGATGGTTGTGACGATGGCGAATTTCACGCATGCGCACAGTTCACAAAAAGGCCTCGGGGGCACGGCTGCTGGATCGGACGCAGGTAAGCGTTATCTGCGGGCGACTGTCCTAAACACCGACTGAGGGGCAACTGCTGTGAGTTTCCCACACCGTACCCCGCAATCCCGGGATAGCCCTGCTCACCTCTCTCTCTCTCAGCCCCGCAATCCGTACACGGGCCCCGGGGAGCTTCCGGCTGATGAGGGAATGGGAACCAATGGATCTCTCAGACAGAGCTGAGCTCCAGCTATCTAAATGCAAGGATTAGGAACTGGGAGAAAGGGAACCAAATCTTTTACATCACTAGCTGAGAAAATCACCTTTGTTACACTTCTAATCACAAACTCTGCAGATGCTGGAAATCCAAGCAACACACACAAAATTCTGGAGCTAATTCAGCATTAGTACTCTTTTCCATAGATGCTGCCTGGCCTGCTGAGTTCCTCCAGCATTTTGTGTGTGTGTTGCTTGTTCTACCTCCTTTTGTTCTCGACTTTTCTACCCGTGACGACATGTTTTGACCCATTCTCCCTGGGAAATTAATGATATCAAACACCTTTGCCCTTGGGCTACAAGTAGCTTTCACATCACAAATGTGCCAGACTCCAGTGAGACAGACTACTGCCCTTCCCTTCATATTCAGTGGCATTGCATTCACTGAGTTCACCACCGTCAGTCATTGGGGGAGAGTTCAGAGAGAATATTTATGTACAATATGGAAACTGGTGTTACCTGTGTGTTGTGGAGATGCAAAAGCTGCTGGAGAATTTGCAGGTGGGAAGAAGTGGAGTGATATTTGGAAAATGTGACTTTTTTAAAGCATCATTTAGCAAGCGAACCACATATGGACAAAGTGCAAGCCTTCATTACCCATTACAGGCCTGCTACATAGGTTCTGTGAGAGTGCAGATGAACTGGATCGAACCCAGAGGAGATCCAAGTTCTTACCTCTCTATATAAAATTCACTGTGCACATGTCACTGGGTAAAAGAATGCACAGTACATGATTTATGTGCACACTGGTCATTACAAATTAGAGGGGACATTGGTTGAAAGGTGGGGAGACATCCAGTGTCCCTGATGCCCTCACCTACAAGATGTGTGTCCAGTTGCACTTTAAGGAGTTGGAGCTCGAAATGGATGAATTCTGGATCATCCAGGGTTGGAGAGGGTGATGAATATGACATGTAGAGAGGTGAGTTACTCCCAAGGTGCAGGACACAGGAAACGGGATGAGAGTCAGGAAGGGGAATGAGGTTAAATAGCCATTGCAGAGTACTCTCGTGCCCATCCCCCCAAAACAACAGGTGGACCATTTTAGAAGCTGTTGGGGGGGATTACCTGGCAGAGGAAAGTCAAAGGGGTGATAGGGGATTCGTTAGTTAGGGGAACACAACAAGAGGGGACTAATATCCTAGTGGTTAGAGTTGCTAGTGGTAGGGTGGGGGTGAGGGCTAATGTGGTTAAAATAAGTTGTAGGAGGGAATGGGAGCCAGAATGACAGAACAGATAGTGGAGAGGGTGAATTGAATTGAATTGTCTTTATTGCATCGATTCTCCCTATACATTACGTCTCCATCTAAATGTGCAATGTGTCATATATAGTCATTTATGATAAATAGTTTGTACATAAGATAGTTAATATAACATACAAATTCAACTGTATCAGCAGGAATTAATCAGTCTGATGGCCTGGTAGAAGATGATGTCCTGGAGCCTATTGGTCCTTTTGCTGTGGTACCATTTCCTGGATGATAGCAGCAGGAACAGTTTGTGGTTGTGTTGAATTTAGTCCCCGATGTCCTTTGGGCCCTTTTTACACACCTGTCTCTGTAAATGTCCTGAATAGAGGGAAGTTCACATCTACAGATGTGCTGGGACTCCAACCCAAACTTCTTCAGCTGTCTGTGGTGAAAGAGGTGCTGTTGTGCTTTTTTCACAACACAGCTGGTACGTTCACACGAGGAAATCTGCAGATGCTGGAAATTCAAGCAACACACACAAAATGCTGGTGGAACACAGAAGGCCAGGTAGCATGTATAGGAAGAAGCTCTGTCGACGTTTCTGGTCGAGACCCTTCATCAGGGCACCATGTGATATCCTCGGTGGTGTTTATGCCAAGGAACTTAAAGCTACTCACCTTCTTAACCACAGATTGATTAATGTCAATAGGGGTTAGGCTGTCTCCATTCTTCCTATAGTCCACAATCAGCTCCTTTGTTTTTGTGTGACAACGAGGGAGAGTTTGTTTTCTTGACACCAGTCAGATGTTGTTCAGACCTCAGACAGAGTCAGCAATCAAATGGTTGAGCATGGTGCGATGAATGTGCTGAGCTGTGTATATCACAATGCAAGAAGCATCGTAGGAAAGCCAGATGAGCTCAGGACAGGGAATTATGATATTGTAGCCATTATTAGGACTTGTTTACACCCAACAGTCTGAGGGATTTAGAGGAACAAAGTTGTAGATAGATTGTAGACCATGTCAATAAACGTAGGTTGATTCAGTAAGTGATATTAACTTTACATACATTGACAGTGACTCCCATACTGTAAAAGGACTAGATGGGGTAATGTTTGTCAAAAGTGCCTTTAATCAGTACGTAAAATTCCCAACTTAGAAGTGTGCAATAAGCTGTTAGGAAATGATCCAAGGCTCGTGACAGAATTTAGTGATCATAGTGCCATGAGATTCAAAATAAAGATGGAAAAAGAGAGGTCTGGGCCGCAGGTTGAGATTCTAAATTGGAGAACGGTCAATTTTGATGGTATCAGAAAGGATCTAACAAGTGTGGTTTGGGACAGGCTGTTCCCTGGCAACAGAGTACTTGTAAGTGGGAGGCCTTCAGAAGTGAAATTTTGAGGGTGTAGAGTTTGTATGTGCCTGCCAAAACAAAAGTTGAGTGATAACTGGTGCAGGGAACCTTGGTTTTCAAGAGATATCGAGGCCCCAGATATTTTGTTCCTCTAAATCCCTCAGACTGTTGGGAGCTACCAAGACCCATTAATGACTACAATATCAGGGTTCCACGCACTGAGCTCATCTGAGTTTTTTTAGTTGTCTGCTGTTGGTTTCTACAAGTTTTTGCTGTATTATGTGCCCTCTCTCTGGCTTTATGCTGGCTTTGGCTTCTCATTTTAGCTACGTTTGTGTCCTCCTGTCTTTCTAATATTTCCACTTCTGTGGAATCACTCAGCTCCCAAATTGCTCCCAGAAACTCCAGCCATTGTTGCTCCGTTGTCACTCCTATCTTTCCCTTCCAAACAAGTTTGGCCAGCTTCTCTGTCATAGAAACATGGAGAAGTTCAGTACGGAAATGGGCTATTTAGCCCATCTAGTCAATGCTGAAAAAACATTTAAGCTGTCTAATGCAACTACCTGCACTGGGACCATCGCCCTCCATACCCCTACCATCCAGGCTCCCATCCAAACTTCTTTAAATGGTAAAACCGAGCTCATATTCACCACTTGTGCTGGCATCTCATTCCACACTCTCACAACCATTTCAGTAAACAGCTTTTCCACATGTTCCCATTAAATATTCACCTTCCACACTTAGCTATGACCTCTGGTTGTAGTCCCACTGATCCTCCGTGGAAAAAGCTGCTTGCATTTAACCTATCTATACTCTCATAATTTTGTATACTTCTAACAAATCCTCAATCCAATGTATAATTTCCTTCTTTATGTTTAGAGCCTTTTTTAGGTGTATAAAAAGATGAGGGGCATTGAGTGTGTGGATAGCCAGAGGTTTTTTCCCAGGTTTGAAATGGCTAACACAATGGGGCATAGTTTTAAGGTGCTTGGAAATAGATACTGAGGGATGTCAGGGGTAAGATTTTTACACAGAGAGTGGTGCGTGCGTGGAATGCACTGCCAGCAGCGGTGGCCAGACAGATACAATGGGGTCTTTTAACAGCCTCTTAGATAGGTACATGGAGCTTAGATAAACAGAGGGCTGTGTGCTAGGGAAATTCTAGGCAGTTACTAGAGTAGGTTACATGGTTGGCACAACATTTTAGGCTGAATGGTCTGGAATATGCTGTAGATTTCTATCTTCTATTTTGAACAGTGAAGTAACTACTCTTCTTTAATCTGTATAGGGTCCATGATTTCAATGCCACTTTTCCACCCTCCCATGGACTCTTTGATCATCTCCTGAGTAAACAGAGATGGAAAAATATTTCAGAATTAAGATATCCACCATCTGCTTTGGTTCCACACGTGGATTGCCATTCCGGTCTTCCAGAGGACCAACTTTGTGCCTTGCAATCCTTTTGCTCTTAATCTATCTCTAGAATCTCAGAGAATTATCCTTCATCGTTTCTGCGACAGCAACCTCATGCCTTCTTTTAGCCATACTGGTTTATTTCTTATGTGTTCTCTTGCATTTCTTATACTCCATAAGATTCTGCCTGCCTCTCCCTTTGCCATAAAGCAGACTGTCCCAATCCACAGTTGCCAGATCCTAGTATCTTAATTCCAGGTGTTGATCCATGCCCTGAACACATCTGCCTTTCCTACGCTGCTCCTTGTATTGAAATATACAGGGCTCAGCATATTCACTGCATCATGCTCAACTTTTTCATTCCTGACTTTGAGGACTGAACAACAACTATCTCCACAAACACTCCACTCTCTGTTCAGTTATTCAGGCTCCCATTCCCCCTGTAACTTTCGTTTAACCCCCCCCCCCACCTTACCACCACCTCCCAGCATGCAGCTCTATCACCCCTTTGGCTTTCCTCTCCCAGATCAATAAAAAGGAGGTGCATACCAGGTACAGGCAGATGGGAACAAATGGGGTACTTATTAAATACAGGAAATTCAAGTGAGCACTGATGAAAGAAATATAAGAAGGCATGAGGTTGCCCCAGCAGACAAGGTGAAGGAGAATCATCAGGGATTCTGCAGATATGTTCAGAGCAATAAAGATTACATGGGAAAAAATTAATCCTCTGCAAGATCAGAATGCTAATCCATATGAGGAGACAAAATAGATGGGGAGATTTTTTCTGCATCTGTATTTACTCAGGAGATGGACACAGAGTTTATAGAAGTGAGGCAAAGCCGCATCAACTTCATGGACCTGGTGCAGATGAAAGAGGTGGAGGTGTTTGCTGCCTTAAGGCAAATTAACGTGGATCAATCCCCAGGGCCTGACAAGTTGTTCCCCGAGACCCTGCGGAAGGCAAGTGCAGAAATTGTGGGGGCCTTAGCACAGATATTTAAATCATCCTTAGTGACAGGTGAGTTACTGGAGGATTGGAGGACAGCCGATGTTGTTCCGCTGTTCAAGGAAGGCTCTAAATATAAACTAGGAAATTGTACATTAGTGAGCTTGACATCAGTAGTGAGAAAGCTATTGGAACGTATGTGCAGGAACCGGATAAAAGTATTTGGATAGATGTGGACTGATTAAGGATAGGCAGCATGGCTTTGTGCATGGTAGGTCCTGTCCAACCAGTCTTATAGAGGCTCTCGAGGAAGTTATCCGGAAAGTGGATGAAGGCAAGTCAGTGGATGTTGTCTACATGGACATTAGCAAGGCACTTGACAAAGTCTCATAAGGGAAGTTGGTCAAGAAGGTTCAGTCATTCAGCAGTCAAGATGAGACAGTAAATTGGATGATGAAACCTTGGCAACTCAAGTCATCTCACCTGAAATGTTGTCCTACACCCACTGATGGATTTTGTAAATCTTTTCACAGGTTAAAAACGAGAAGGAATTTGTCTCCAGGAATCTCAAACACTGCACGCCAGTTTTGCCGTCTCTGTCTAGAGGTTTAAGAAATGGAGCAAGGGATTCAATCGACCATCCTTCCTGTTCAGACTGTGGGGAAGGATTCACTCGGGCAATTGACCAACTGGCACGCCCATCATTTTACACAGGAGAAAGGCCATTCACCTGCTCAGACAGTGGGAATGGATTCAGTCGGTCATCTCAACTGAAGGTAAGTTCATACTGGGCAAGGCCATTCACCTGTTCTGTGTGTGAGAAAGGATTCAGTCAGTCTTACCACCTGTGGACACACCAGTCAGTTCACACCGGGCAGAGGCTGTCATCTGCTGAATTTCGGGGAAAGGATTCACTCAGTCATCTGACCTAATGGCTCACCAGCGAGTTCACACTGGGGAGAAGCCGTTCACTTGCTCAGTCTGTGGGAAAGGATTCACTCAGTCATCTACCCTACTGGTACATCAGAGAGTTCACACTGGGGAGAAGCCATTCATCTGCTCAGTCTGTGGGAAGGGATTCACTCATTCATCCCACCTACAGAGTCATCAGCGAGTTCACACTGGGGAGAAGCTGTTCACCTGCTCAGAATGTGGGAAGGGATTCTCATTGGCATCTCACCTACAGAGACACCAATCAGTTCACACTGGAGAGAGGCCGTTCACCTGCTCAGTCTGTGGGAAGGGATTCACTGAGTCATCCAATATACAGAGACATCACCGAGTTTACACTGGGCGAGACCATTCAACTGCTCAGTCTCTGGGAAAAGATTCACTCAGTCATCCACTCTTCAATGTCATCAGGGCGTTCACACTGGGGAGAAGACGATCACCTGCAAAGAATGTGGGAAGGGAATTAATTGGTTATCCTAACTACAGAGTCATCAGCGAGATCACACTGGAGAGAGGCCATTCATCTGCTCAGAATGTGGGAAAAGATTCACTCAGTCGCCCCAACTACTGGCACACCAGTCAGTTCACACTGGGGAGTGGCCATTGTTATGATTCCCTAGGTTTCGTTTGCCGTGGACTGTCATTTTAAGAGAGAGAGAGAGATTAAGAAGGCGAATCAGTCTGACTTGCAGCTTGTTTACATCGCTCTCAGCTTGTTTAGTTTTAACCGAGGACACAGACACTCAGAGTCAGATGGAGATGAAGGAAGAAAATTAGAAGGATCAAAACCAGGGAACTCGTGGCCAAGGGTCACTGATTGCAACTTTCCTATGCCCACAAGGGTGGGTTAATGATCGATTCAGCGTACATCAATTGTGTGGATGTCACCTCGTTTGATCCATAGGAGTGGATCTGATTTAGGGTATCCTATGAAGACCACTGATGTGTTAACCCTTGCCTGGGTGTGATGTGGTAATTCAATTGAAGATGTTACCCCTTGTGACAAGTCACTTTCGGTGATAATTCGTATGTGGATTTGAAACGAAGACGGATAAAATCTACAGCAACTGTTGTCTCGTTTTACCACAATGAAACCTGTGGAATTCGACATAATTGCCTTCTCTCAACATTTACGCTGGATTACAAATATCTCTCTCATCACCTGCTCCATGGTTGAACTGAACTTTTATACTTTGCCATCTCAAGACTCCAAGCCGTGTTTCTCCCGAGCTCAATTGTTTTGGAGTTATATTTACACACACACATACATATATATATATATATATATATATATATACACACACATAACAATATATCTTTTGTTTATCTTGCTTGTTACTATATTATAAGTAGATTCTAATAAAGATAGTTTTAACTTCAAAAAACAGACTCCAGGTGTAGTCTATTGCTGATGGTTCATTTCTAAAGCGTTATGATTCATAATAAAATTGGGCCTGCGTCCGAGATATTAACAGTTTTGGGGGCATTGTCATTAATTATTGACTTCATTGAGAAGTCCCTTTGATTAATTTGTGTGTGGAAAATCAGCAGCAATGGATGTTGATAGATGTCAGGAAGTGCCATCCTCTGAGGCATTAGAGGACGCCAGAAGGATTGAGTTGTTGAGTATTGCTAGAAGGTTAAAACTTGCTAAGGTGAAATCGACAATGAGGAGGGCACAGATGCAGAGGATAATAGCTGAACATTATGTATCTGAGGGTGTGTTTAAAGTTGAGGAGTTGGAGGTGTTTCCTGAAAGTAAACCTCGTGAGCTTGTGCTCCAGTACAAGTGAGAAAAATTAAATATAAAGGCTGCGGAAAGCAGGGGCAGTTTGAGGCTAGGGAGGCAGAAAAACAGATGGGCGAAGCAGAAAGGCAGAGGCTGTTTGAGCTGGAAAAGATAGAGAGATTGCAGCAAAAGGGTCTAGCGTTAGACTCTAGTGATAAGTTTAAGGCCAGTCGGGAAGTTAAATTGGTACCTCCATTTGACGAGGCAGAGGTTGATATATACTTTCAGCATTTTGAGAAGGTTGCTGAAAGTTTAAAGTTGCCAAAAGATGGTTGGCCTTTTCTCTTACGAAGTGTAATTAAGGGGAAGGCTCAGCAAGCCTATTCTGCTTTGTCAGTTGATGAAGCAGCTGATTATGACATAGTGAAACAGTCTGTTCTCAAAGCTTACGAGTTCTTCCCAGAATCATACAGGCAAAAGTTTGGAAATTTGAAGAAATCTGTGAAACAGACTTATAAGGAACTTGCTTATGAGAAGTTTGTGTGTTTTGACCGCCGGTGCACATGTAAAAATATAAATGATGATTGTAACAGCTTGAAAGTGTTACTTTTAATTGAAGAATTCAAAAGGTGCATTCCTGATGACATAAAGACCTATTTAGATGAATAGGATGCTGCCACTTTGCAGGAGTCTGATAGAATAGCAAATGAGTTTGTTTTTACTCATAAGGTTAAGATTATCCCGAATAAGAGCTTCCAAAAGAGTAGCAGGGATCACAAGGGTAAACCAGAAATTAAAGCTGGGACTAGTGACAAGAGTAAGGATGAAGGGAAGCAGTTGAAGGAGAAATATTCTGGTCTCACTTGTTACTATTGTAAGAAAGCTGGTTATATTACGGCTAATTGTTCCATCCTGAAGAAGAAAAAGGAGAAGGATTCATTCCCAAATGCCTGTGTTCAGTATGTTGAAGCACCTATCAACTCACAGGGTTCTGAACATTCTGTTGAGGCTCAGTTAAGATCTGAGAGGTCTGACTGAGTTAAGAAGAGATTCGATCATTTTATGTCAGATGGGTTTGTATTAGTAAAGGAAGGGTCAACCCCGGTATGAGTGAAAATTCTTCGAGTTACTGGGGCTTCTCAGTCACTTATATTAGACAGCGTTCTAAAGTTTGGTGATGAGACTAACACTGGTGAGGTAAATCTTATTAAAGTCATTGGGGGCGACATGGTTTCCGTGCCATTGCACAAGGTAACTTTACTGTTAGGGTTGGTTTCAGGACCTGTTAAGATCGGATTATGCTCCAGTTTACCAGAGGAAGATGTTACTTTGCTGTTAGGGAATGACCTGGCAGATGGTAAAGTTGTTCCTGCAGTGCAGTTAACAACTAACCCAACCACAGATGACCCACAGATGGATTTTAACATTTATCCTTCCTGCACAGGAACTCGAAGTATGGCTAAAATGTCTGCCGACGCAGACGAGCTTATCGCAGAACAGAACCAAGGCCCTGAGTTTGAAGCTTTAAAAGAAACAGCTTTCTCAGATGATGAGATTAAGAAAGTGCCAGTAGGGTATTATCTCAAGGATGGAGTGATAATGAGGAAGTGGAGGCCACCTGCTATACCAGCGAGTGAGGCATGGGCAATTGGTCACCAAGGTGTAGTTCCTAAAGTTTATAGGACTGAAATTTTAACTTTGGCCCACAGTCTGCCCTCAGGTGGCCATTTTGGAGTGAATAAAACTGTAAGGATTATGTAATAATTCTACTGGCCTAATCTGAGGAAAGATGTTGTGACCTTTTGCAGAACCTGTCACATTGGTCAAGTTGTCGGTAAACCTAATCAGGTCTCAACAGTGCCCCACTGCAGTCTATATATAACTGCATTTGGTGAACCCTTTTCAAAATTTATAGTGGATTGTGTTGACCCATTGCCAAAGACTAAAGCTGGCCATCAGTATCTGCTAACTATTATGTGTACTGCATTCAGATTCCCAGAGGCAATACCTCTCAGAAATATTAAAGCTAAAACTGTGGCGAAGGCTCTTACCGAGTTTTTTTTTTACTTTATTTGATTTGCCTATAGAAATCCAGTCTGATCAAGGAAGCAATTTTACATCGAGATTATTCCAGCAGGTATTTTATGTACTGGGAGCTAAGCAAATTACATCGTCTGCGTAACATCCAGAATTACGATGGGTTCTAGAAAGATTTCTTTCTACCCTCAAAACAATGATTAAGACATAATGTGTTCCACAATGTCTCTCTCTCTCACTCCGTGCCTTGGAAAGGCTTGAAAAATACATCATCGGACGCATGCACGCACACGCCAAAAAAAGACATTGTGTTGAAAATGGAAAACACTGAGATGAAGGAATATATTTGCTTTTGTTCGCAGTAAGAGTGTTGGTACAGGAATCATTGGCCTTTACTCCATTTGAATTTGTATTTGGTCATAGAGTGAGGACAGCTTTGACCTTGTTAAAGGAACAGTGAATTGATGGGGATGTGCATGTTAACCTGTTAGACTAAGTTTTGAAGTTCAACAATGAACTACTCCAGGCCTGTAGTCTAGCGAGACAAAACTTAAAGATTTCTCAAAACAAAATGAAGTGTTGGTTTGATAAGTGGGCTTGCGAAAGAAAATACCAGGTGGGGGATAAGGTGCTTACCTTATCTCCAATGCTGACAAATCCACTTCAGGCAAAACTCAATGGACCCTGTGAAATAGTCTCTCAAATTAATAATGTGAATTATGTTATCAAAACACCCGACCGATGTAATCTAACACAGGTGGTACAGATAAATATAATAAAGCCTTATTTTGACAAGCAGGCACCATCTGTGAGTGTTGTTGTCAAAACATATGAATCTGGCAACCCTGAGAATGAAGCAATTGACTTGTCTGAGACTTTTCACAAGCCAAACATTGTCCCAGTTAAGCTCTGTTGTTCCAGAAAACATTGATAACAGGTTGGCTCACCTGCAGCCAAAGCAAAAACAACAGCTGAAGGAATTAATTCTGCAGTTTAAAGATTTATTTTCCGATATTCCCAAGCAAACCACGGTCGCAGTACATGATGTAGATATTGGTTAAACCGATTAAACAACACCCATATCCCATGAACGTAGAAAAGTGTAAATAGGCTGAGCAAAAAATTGAATATATGCTGGAAAATGGTATTGTTAGCCCTTCAGCATCAGATTGGAGCTCACCCTGCGTTATTGTGCCCAAACCTGATGGTAGTGTTAGATTTTGCACTGATTATAGGAAGGCAAATACAGTAACAAAAACAGATGCCTATTCTATCCCTAGGGTTGATGATTGCATCGATAAGGTTGGAAAAGCTGAGTTTCTTACAAAGATTGATCTGTTTACAGGATATTGGTGTGTTCCATTGACAGACAGAGGTAGAAAAAAATTCTGCATTTGTGATACCATCTGGTTTGTATGAATACAATGTTTTGCTGTTTGGAATGAAAACTGGTCCAGGAACATTCCGGAAAATGAATGATTCTGTAATTCGAGGGTTAGAACACACAGATGCCTATATTGATGACTTAGTCACGGGGAGTGACACTTGGGAAGAGCATATCTCTGCAGTAGAAAAGCTGTTTGACAGGTTTCCCAGGCCAGCCTTACAGTTAACTTAGCTAAGAGTGAATTTGGCCATGCCATTCTGACCTGTCTTGGTCAATGCAAGTTGGCTCCTGTTCGGCCAAAAGTCCAGGCAATTTCTTAAATTCCTATTCTGACTGCTAAGAAGGCTCTTAGAAGGTTTCTGGGAATGGATGGATATTATCGTAAGTTCTGTAAGAACTTTGCTGCTATCGCTCTTCCTCTAACTAACCTGAAGAAGGGTGAAAAGATTGTTTGGACCGAGCCTTGACAGGAGATCTGACAGGAAATCCAGGATTCAGCTACAAAAGACAGGGTGAAGGCCGAGGTCTCTGAGCTCCTTGTGGATACTTCATGCCTTTGTATGGCTACTGCTCCACCCATGACTGCAAGGAACTGCAAAGAACTTTGGAGAGCAGAGAACATCAGAGAAAGAAGCCTCCACTCCATGGACTCTCCCTACACTTCCCGTCCCTCGGAAAAGCAGGCCATATACACAAAAAAACCTCACAACCTGGACATTCTTGCTGCAAACCCGCTCTCACATTGGCGGAGAGATACAAAAGTTTTAAAGTGCGTAACACCAGGCTGAAGGATGGCTTCCTGTCTGCAGTTATAAGCCAAATGAATGATAAAATGGACTCAAACTCACAATGTAACTCGACGTGACCCTGTAACATATGTCTATCTGTACTGCACTCTCTCGGCAGCCATAATGCTTTGTTAGTTATTTTTTGTTGTATATCAGCTCAATGTACTATCGTAATGTATCGATCTGTGTGGATGGTACATCAGGCAAGATTTTCACTGTAGCTCAGTACGTGATGATAATAAACGAATTCCCCATTTTAACTGTGTGGAAATATTAGACAGACTGAGCTTCTGCTCTGGAACCTCAGAAGGAAACTGAACTGTTGTCATTTCTGTGGAAAGCAAATATCTGGGAAATGGTTCAATCTCACATTACGGTCTGCAGTAACTGGGATCAGGTGACCGGTGGTTGGTCTCCCATATCAATATCAGAATCAGGTTTAATAACACCAGCATATGCCAGGAAATACGTTGTTAATTGTTAATTCTTAACAAAAGAGTTTGACAATTGTGATTTAAAATAAGAATATATATAGCACAAAAGTAGAAAAAATAAAGATGTAATAAACTATTTTAATTGTGTGGAACAATTTGTCTGACTGGGTTGTTGCTTTGGAAATTCTACAGTGAAGCTTAACTGAACTGTACATATTTATGAGAAGCTCAGATAAATACAAATGGCTAAATTCTCACATAAATGGTTCAGACACCCAGAAACATTGGTAGCACTTCAGCACGTCGAAACAGTGTATGAAACATGCGGAAAATATTACAGAAAAAAACATTGTCCACCCACAATGAGAGGACGTGACAGATCCGGATCTCACTGCGTTGTCTGAAGGGGACAAAGGTGAAGCTACACGTACACGTAGAGTAGTGACCCGCAGATGCTGCAGATCTGCAGAAAAACGTGAAGAGCAAACGGGATCAGGTGACGGGTGGAGCGTCTCCCACCTGAACCGGTGACTCTGCTCCTCTCCCCTCACACACTGCCCGACCCATCCGCCGCATTCCCCACATCATTCCATATTTACACCAGATACATGTCAAATTTTCCAGACCACATCTACCCCGATCCCTTTCCCTCCACCCCCAGGTCACAGAGTAAAGGGCTCGATTCCCATCCCGGTCCGACACATTATTCAAGCCCAAACAGGAAGTGTTCACGTTTCATTTAAATCAGTTCTGTGTTTACAAACACTAATTTCTATTCACATTCCTCCTGCCTCACTGGACAGGAACACTGAAACATCAAGTGAGAAACAGCAGGAGGTGGCCATTCGGCCCCTCTAACCATCAACAAGATGGCGGCTGCTCCCCCATCTCAGCCACGTTTCTGTCCGATCCTCATTTCCTCGATCCCTTCGGTCTCCACACATCTGCCGGCCTCTTTTCTACGTGAGGTTGATCACTGAGTCTTCACCGCCCTCTGTAGAGGGGATTTACAGATATTCACCACCCTCGGAATGGAGACTTTTCCCCTCATCACAGTCCCGAACAGTCCACCCCCTTTTTCAGAGACTGGGATCCCTGGTTCAACCAGTAATGATGTTGTGCATTTCAATGTGTTCACCTCTGAGTCCCCGATTCTCTAAATGACATTTAGATTTATCACATTTGATCTTTCTTCAAGTTATGACCCCACCACTCCAGGGATCAGTCAGGTGAATATTCATTGCACTCTCTATAACAAATACTCTCTAACCTCTTTTTTCATCCTCTATGGAATTAATTTCCATTTTCTGCAGCCCCGTGTTGCCCCAACTACTCACCTCCCACCCTTGTCACTATTTTCACCTTCCACCTCCCCCTTAACCTGGATCCACCTCTACATCCCCAGCTCTTGCCCCATCCCCACACCTCACCTCTTTTCTCTGACTATTTCCCGACCACACTCAGTCCAGAGGGAGGGTCTAGGCCCGAAATGTTGACGGTCCATTTCCCTCCACAGATGCTGCCCGACCCACTGAGTTCCTCCGGCAGTTTGGACTTTGGTCTGTGTAACCCTTGATAGTATGCGGAGAGGGATTTTACGCCATATTGCAGGGTTATGGTTAGGGTTATTGGACTTTTCGGTGAGACAACAACATTAATCACGGGTTTCATCACTGAATCCAGTGTTGTGAGATGTAAAGTCCCCTGTTATGTGTCCGGCTGTGCCGTGTTGTTGGTGGAGTGGGCAGTGTGGTGTTTGTCTGGATTCGGGTCACAACAGCAGAATTGACAGCGGGGTCCACACACAGTGTATTACTCAACAGAAAACCACTCGTCCCTGCAGTCTTTGTCTCCTGGTAAACTCATCACCCTGACAGTGTGGACCATAGATACCCTTTCCTCTCAGAGTCAGGGGATCATTCAGACAGCTGATCGTCTAGATTTATTGGTCATTAAAGTCCGCCCAGATTCGTTTGGACGGATTTGATGTGGAGTTCGGGCTGTCACAGTGAAAGGGCCGGACGGCCGAACTCTCTCCGTTGTCCGAACATCTTTCCAGGTGAGGCGACACCTCACCTGTCAATCTTCTGGGTTCGCCTGTTGTGTCCGCTGCTCCCGATGTGGCCGCCTCTACACTGGTGACATCGGCTCCTCCGCAGTTGTGCGGGGTAGGGGTATTTTTTAACGGGTGTCGATATTTTTCTTCCCTTTTGTGCGGGACGGGAGGGTTTTGGTGGTAGATGATCGGGATGCCGTCCTTTTTGATGCGGGGGTTGGGGAGGGAGTTTCATTTTTTTTTCTCTGTGAACGACTTTCATGTTTTCTTTGTTTTGTGTTTCTCTGGAGAAGAAAACTCAGCGTTATTTATGAATTCCTGCTTTGATAATAAATTAACCTTTGAACTATCCACTCCGAGCGGGACTTACTCAGTTAGTCACTCAGACAGGAACAGTCTGTGAATGTTCCCAACCAGTTCACCAATTCCCCTTACACCACAGATATATCTGTCCAGATACTCCCCACACAAGACAGGCTGGAGCCAAAAATGTTTTCTACATGACAGACCCTAAAGACAAATTACAAAATAGTCATAATGGCTTACACACACAGAACAGACTGAAGCTGTCCTATCTCTACACATGAGTGCACAAGGAGATAAGCATCCTGAAACCCTAGCTAGCTACCCTGAAGAAGAAATATGGCTCAGCACGGCTTAGCACATTGGTTGATCATCAGAAGTTTCTTTCAGAGAAACAGGCTGCTATTGTTTAACGAAGTGTTAACCGTTGTACATACTTTATCATTCCCTCCTTTAGATCATTACATTATGAAAAAAATCAGTAACCTTTTACAGAGAAAGCAACCAAGTACAGCATTGACTTCTCAGTGGGTAAAAACGGCATACGTCAGTAATTATAACAATGATAGGTACAACCATTTGGACATAATGCAATATCAGGCCCCACATATTACCGACAGGTCTTCGAAGATCACCATTTCGACCCTTCGGTGAACCCGTGTAAATCCTGCCCTACTCTCTTGATGCTGTCAGTCTCCTTTGCAGTGTGCTTGGAGAGGGATGTAACGTTAGTAGATTCATCAGGGATATAGGTGCAGCATTCTGGGTCAGTAATAGCACAGGTTCCCTCTTTCTCAGCTGGGATAAACTCTAAAGCCGTACAATTCTATACGACTGTTTGCCGGATTGCAATCATTTCAGTGGATATTTCTGTTACTTGGGCCTGTGTTTCTGTCAGGGCCCCTGCAGTATTGTGGCCAGCTCCTCAAGTGCTTGTAGCGAAATTGATTATCTCTCATGAATTCCTGGCTACTCCATAGGAGAGAAAAGCGATCATCCAAAATCGCTCAGTCTCAGTTATTTCTCTCGGCTGCTGGACAACTGCGGTTCTGGCCAGGATGCATGTTTCCCAGTATAGGAAGTTCAGTTTAGTGGGGGCCTGCGATACCATCCCTCAAAACACCGACAGCCACAGTCATCTCTGACTGGACCACAGTTCCTCACTCTCTTCCCCAGGTGTTATTTGAGGAAGCCCAGGCTGAGAGTTCCTCACTCTGGTTGAGCAGGATTACAGACATTGGAATCATAGTTTTACCCAGCAGGCCCCTAGTTCTACCTGTTTGGCAAGGTGTGACAGAGAGACAGAAAGGTGTTAACATGGAGGCCCCCAGAAAGACATAAACACGAACACCTCTGTTACATTCTTGTAACGGTTTAAATGAACCAGCCACAATAGACCACACCTGGAGTGTGGTTTTGATATTAAAACCACTGTCTTTATTCGTATCTACTTATAATATAACAAATTAAGCAAAATAATCAAAAGCTGAAAGTGTTATGAGGACACATATGTGTAAATATAACTCCCAAACCACTGAGCTCAGGGAATGCCAAGCTTAAAGTCTTGAGATGGGAAAGTATGAAATTCAGTTCATCCACGGAATCAATGACGAGAGAAAGATATTTGTAATCCAAGGTGAATGTCAAGAGAAGGCAATTACGTTGAATTCCACAAATTCCACAGTGGTAAAACAAGATAACAGTCGCTGTAGGTCTTATCCGTTGTTGTTCTAAATCCACATACGAATTATCTCCAAAAGTAGCTTATCACAGGAGTACTGTCTTCAGAAGGAACTAACTCCCAAGCAAGGGTTAACACACAGGTTTATTCCGCAGGGTACTCCCAATCCAGATCCAACACACAAAGTATTACCGACAGTGATTTCCACAGAATATCCCTTCTCACTAGTGTTTACCACATAACACATCCGAATCCAGCTAAGGGTTAACAAAAGTGGTAGCCACGGGATACTCCAACAAAATCCCCAGATGGATTATACGAATTATCACCAACAGTAATTGGTCACAGGGGTACCTCTTCAAGTGAATTACCACCCCCAGGCAAGGGTTAGCACAAGTGGTCCTCACAGGATACTCCCAAACCAACAGATCCACTCCAATGGATCAAGCAAAGTGACAATCACACATTCGGTATACGCTGGATCAATAGTCAACCCACCTTGTGGGCATAGGAGAGTCCAAACAATGGCCTTTGGCCTCTAGGAACCTTTGTTTCGAACTTTCCATCTTCTTTCTCTTTCTCTGGCTGACTGTGTTTGTGACTGTCCTTGCTTAAATAAAACAAACTGTAAGCTATGTAAACACAAGCTGCAAGCAAGAGTAAACACGCTGCATCGTCAAATAGTTCCGCCCCTCTCTCTCTCTCTCAGTAAGAATCAAACAGGGGCCGGGAAAGCCAGGCTGGTATACACAGGAATTTAGAAGGAGAATTTAGAATTTAGTATTTTCTCCGTGTGTCGCTTTTTTAGTTATCTTCTGTTGCTCTTTAAAAGTTTCCAAATCCTCTGGCTTCCCACTCATCTTTGCTATGTTACACATCTTCTCTTTTATTTTTATACTGTCCTTGACTTTCCTTGTCAGCCATGGTCGCCCCTACTATCCTTAGCTGGCTTTTACCACTGAAATGGTGTGGGACTACAACCAGAGGCCATGGGTTAAAGGTGAAAGGTGAAATGTTAAGGTGAACATGAGGGGGAACTTCTTCACACAGTCAGTCATTCGGGTGTGGAATGAACAGCCAGCACAAGTGGAGCATGCGAGCTCAATTTCAACATTTAAGAGGTTCGGGTAGGTACCTGGATGGTAGGGATGTGGGAGTGGGCAGTTTAATTCGTTCAGCACAAACCAGATGGACCAAATGTCCTGTTTCTGTATTGTAATTTTCCACAAGAACCTGAAGTTACACTAATATTCACACTAAATCCTTTTGACAGCTGTGCAGACCAACCATTCACCTCAGCAGGGATTTTTTATATGACGTTAAAATTGTCGAACTTTATGTTAATAATACGTGACAGAAAATCCCAGATGCACGTCAGGAAAGACTATTTGTGTGAAAGTGTTTCATTTACTGTGGGGCCAGGTGCCCATGCTGCACAGCAGGAAGATGGAATAATACCAATGGAGAGAGTCAAACTGAGCCAGGGTACAAATTGCAGATGGCAGAAATTCCCCATTCTTAAAGAAACAGGAAGAGCATCAGGGAATTGATGGTCATTCCAGATACCAGCACTCTGCCCAGTCAGGAGATGATTTCTCTGTCCAACTTGGGTTCAACCTCATTGTAACAGTGAGGAACAGCCAGATCAAAACTTGGCGACTCAAGCAATCTCATCTGAAATGTTGTCCTACAGCCATTGATGGACTTTGTAAATCATTACACAGGTTAAAACGAGAAGGAATTTGTCTCCAGGAATCTCAAACACAACACGCCAGTTTTGCTGTCTCTGTCCAGATATTTAAGAAGTGGAGCGAGGGATTCAATCGACTATCCTTCCTACTCAGACTGTGGGGAGGGATTTATTCGGTCATCTGACCAACTGGCACGCCCGTCATCTTACACAGGAGAAAGGACGGTCACCTGCTCAGACAGTGGGAATAGATTCACTCGGTCATCTCAACTGAAGGTACGTCAGCAAGTTCACACTGGACAAAACCATTCACCTGTTCTGTTTGTGAGAAAGGATTCAATTGGTCTTCCCACCTGCGGACACACCGTCAGTTCACACCGGGCAAAGGCTGGTGATCTGCTGAATTTGTGGGAAAGGATTCACTCAATCATCTGACGTAATGGCACACCAGCGGGTACACACTGGGGAGAGGCCATTCACCTGCTCAGAATGTGCGAAACGATTCACTCGGTCATCCAACCTACAGAGACACCAGAGAGTTCACACTGGGGAGAAGCCGTTCATTTGTTCAGAATGTGGGAAGCGATTCACTCGCTCTTCCACCCTACAGATACATCAGCGAGTTCACACTGGGGAGAAGCCGTTCACTTGCTCAGTCTGTGGGAAGGGATTCAGTCAGTCATCCAACCTACGGAATCACCAGCGAGTTCACACTGGGGAGAAGCCGTTCACCTGCTCAGTCTGTGGGAAGGGATTCAGTCATTCATCCAACCTACAGAGTCATCAGCGAGTTCACACCGGGGAGAGGCCATTCACCTGCTCAGTCTGTGGGAAGGGATTCACTCTATCACACCACCTACAGAGCCATCAGCGAGTTCACACTGGGGAGAAGCCGTTCACCTGCTCAGTCTGTGGGAAGGGATTCAGTCATTCATCCAACCTACAGAGTCATCAGCGAGTTCACACCGGGGAGAGGCCATTCACCTGCTCAGTCTGTGGGAAGGGATTCACTCTATCACACCACCTACAGAGTCATCAGCGAGTTCACACTGGGGAGAAGCCGTTCACCTGCTCAGTCTGTGGGAAGGGATTCACTCAGTCATCCAACCTACAGAGACACCAGCGAGTTCACACTGGGGAGAGGCCATTCACCTGCTCAGTCTGTGGGAAAGGATTCACTCAGTCATCCACCCTACAGAGACACCAGCGAATTCACACTGGGGAGAAGCCGTTCACCTGCTCAGTCTGTGGGAAGGGATTCACTCTATCACACCACCTACAGAGACACCAGCGAATTCACACTGGGGAGAAGCCGTTCACCTGCTCAGAATAAGGGAAAGGATTCAGTCAGTCATCCCACCTACTGGCACATCAGTCAGTTCACAATGGGGAGTTGCCGTTGTTATGAATCCCTAGATTTCGTTTGCTGTAGACTGCCAGTTTAAGAGAGAGAAATTAAAAAGTTAAATCAGTTTGACTTGCAGCTTGTTTACATCGCTCGCAGCTTGTTTAGTTTTAACCGAGGACACAGACACTCAGAGTCAGACTGAGACGAAGGAGGTAAAATGGAAGGATCAAAACCAGGGAACTAGTGACCAAGGGTCACTGATTGCAATTTTCCTATGCCCACAAGGGTGGGTTAATTATCGATTCAGCGTACTCAAATGTGTGGTTGTCACCTCGTTTGATCCGTAGGAGTGGATCTGATTTGGGGTATCCTGTGAAGACCAGTAATGTGTTAACCCTTGCCTGGGTGTGGTGGGGTAATTCACTTGAAGACGATACCCCTTGTGACAAGTCACTTTCCGTGATGATTCGTATGTCGATTTGGAATGATGACGGATAAAATTTACAGCAACTGTGGTCTCGTTTTACCACCATGAAACCTGTGGAATTCGACATAATTGCCTTCTCTCAACATTTACGCTGGATTACAAATATCTCTCTCATCACCTATTGCATGGTTGAACTGAACTTTCATACTTTGCCATCTCAAGACTCCAAGCCTTGTTTCTCCCGAAATCAATATTATATTTGCACAGATATATACACATGACACATTTGTTTATCTTGTTTAAATTATTATATTCTAAGTAGATTCTAATAAAGTTGGTTCTAACATTAAAAACAGAGTCCAGGTGTAGCCTATTGCTGGTGTTCGTTTCTAAAGCGTTAAAATTCATAACAAAATTTGGGCCTGCGTCTGGGATATGAACAGATTTGGGGGCGTAGTCATTAATTATCGATTTCATTGGGGAAATTCCTTTTGATTTATTTGTGTGTGAAAAATCAGTAGCAATGGATGTTGATAAATGTCTCGAAGTGCCAGGCATTGGAGGACGCCAGAAGGATTGAGGTGTTACATATTGGTAAAAGGTTAAAACTTGCTAAGGGGAAATCGACAATGAGGAGGGCACAGATGCGGAGTGTAATAGCCGAACATTATGTATCTGAGGGTGTGTTTAAAGTGGAGGAGTTGGAGGTGTTTCCTTAACGTAAACCTAGTGAGCTTGAGCTCCAGTACAAGTGAGAAAATTAAATGCGGAGGCTGTGGAAAGGCAGAGGCAGTTCGAGCTGGAAAGGATAGAGAGATTGCAGCAAAGGGGTCGAGCGTTAGACTCTCGTGATAAGTTTAAGGCCAGTCAGGAAGTTAAATTGGTGCCTCCAGATGGCTGCTCAGAGTTTAATGTGGCCAAAAGAGGTTTGGCCTATTCTCTTACAAAGTGTAATTAAGGGAAAGGCTCAGCAAGCCTATTCTGCTTTGACAGTTGATGAAGCAGCTGATTATGACATAGTGAAACAAGTTGTGCTCAACGCTTACGAGCTGGTCCCAGAAGCATACAGGCAGAAGTTTAGAAATTTCAGGAAGCCTGTGAACCAAACTTATATGGAACTTGCTTATGATCAGTTTTTGTGTTTAGCTGCTGTTGCACATATAAAAATATAAATGATTTTAACAGTTTGTAAGAGTTGATTTTAATTGAAGAATTCAGAGGGTGCGTGCCTGATGACAGAAAGAGATATTTAGATGAAAATGATGCTGCCACTTTGCAGGAGTCCGCTGGATTAGCAGATAAGTTTGCTTTAACTCATAAAGTTCTGAACATTCTGTTGAGGCTCAGTTAAGGAAAAAGGAAAAGGAGACAGTTCCGAATGCCTGTGATCAGTCTGTTGAAGCACCTGTCAACCCACAGGGTTCTGAACATCCTGTTGAGGCTCAGATAAGGATTTGAGAGGTCTGACACAGTTAAGATGAGATTCGATCATTTTATGTCAGATGGGATTGTATTATTAAAGGAAGGGTCAACCCCGGTACCACTGAAAATTGTTTGAGATACAGGGGCTTCTCAGTCACTTATATGAGACAGCATTCCAAAGTTTGGTGATGAGACTGAAACAGGTGAAGTAAATCTTATTAAAGGCATTGGGGGCGGTGTGGTTTCTGTTCCATTGTACAAGGTAACTTTACAGTCAGGGTTGGTTTCGGGACCTGTTAAAATCGGATTGTGCTCCAGTTTACCGGTGGAAGATGTTACTTTCCCGTTAGGGAATGACCTGGCAGATGTTAAAGTAGTTCCTGCAGTGTAGTTGACAACTAAGCCAACCACTGACGGCACACAGATGGATTTTAACATTTATCCTTCCTGCGCAGTAACTCGAAGTATGGTTAAAAAGTCTGCCGACGCAGACGGTTCTGTGCAGCATGATTCTGATACCCATGATAGCCAAAATCGGGATTCAGGTTATGATGACTTGTCAGGGACTTTTCTGCCTTCATTGTTTCAACAGGATTCAGGTGGCAAGTTTGATGAAAAAGATTTATCCCTGTCTAGGAAGGAGTTTATAGCAGAACAGAACCGAGACCGTGAGACTGAAGCTTTAAAAGAAACAGATCTCTCAGATGATGAGATTAAGAAAGTGCCAGTAGGGTATTATCTCAAGGATGGAGTGATAATGAGGAAGTGGAGGCCACCTGCTATACCAGAGAGTGAGGAATGGGCAATTGTTCACCAAGTTGTAGTTCCTGAAGTTTATAGGACTTAAATTTGAACTTTGGCCCACAGTATGCCCTTAGGTGGCCATTTTCGAGTGAATATAACTGTAAACAGGTTTATGAAATAATTTTACTTGCTTAATTTCAGGAAAGATGTGACCTTTTGCAAACTTGTCACACTTGTCCATTTGTGGGTAAACCCCACCAGGTCACCCCAGTGGCCCCACTGTAGTCTATACCTGCATTCGGTGAACCCTTTTCTAAAGTTATAGTGGATTGTGTTGGCCCATTGCCGAAGCCTAAACCTGGCCATCAGTAACTACAAAGTATTATGTATACTGCATCCAGCTTCCCAGAGGCAATACCTTTCAGAAATATTAAAGCTAAAACTGTAGCGAAAGTTCTTACCAAGTTTTTTTTTCACTTTTTCTGGATTGCCTAAAGAAATCCAGTCTGATCAAGAAAGTAATTTTACACCTGAATTATTTCAGTAGTTATTTTATGAACTAGGAGCTGAACAAATAACATCATCTGCGTACCATCTGGAATCACAAGGGCTGCAGAAAGTTTTCATTCTACACTCAAAACAATGATTAAGACATAGTGTGTTGAAAATGTAAAGACTGGGATGAAGAAATATATTTGCTTTTGTTCTCAGTAAGAGTCAGTACAGGAACACGGGGCTTTAGTTCACTTGAACTATTTGGTTGTAGACTGAGGGGACCTTTGACTTGTTAAAGGAACAGTGGATTGATGGGGATGTACATGTTAACTTGTTAGACTATGTTTTGAAGTTCAATAAAAACTACACCAAGCGTGTAGTCTAGTGAGACAAAACTTAAACATTTCTCCAAAAAAACTGAAGTGTTGGTTTGATAAGCGGGCTTGCGAACGAAAATACCAGGTGGGGGATATCTTATCTTATCTTATTTTATCTCCAATGTTGACGAATCCACTCCAGGTGAAACTCAATGGACCGTATGAAATAGGCTCTCAAATTAACGTTGTAAATTATGTTATTAAAACACCCGACTGACGTAAACTAACACAGGTTGTACACAGAAATATGATAAAGCCTTATTTTGACAAATAGGCACCATCTGTGAGTGTTGCTGTCAAAACATATGAATCTGGTAACCCTGAGAATAAAACAATTGTCTTGTCTGAGACTTTTCACAAGCCAAACGTGGCCCCAGTTAGGCTAATGAACTCGGTTATTCTGGAAAAAAAAATGATAACAAGCTGGGTCATTTGCAGCCAGAGCAACAACAGCTGAAGGAATTAATTCTGAAGTTTAAAGATTTATTTCCTGATGTTCTCAAGCAAACCACGGTCGTAGTACATGATGTAGATATTGGTCAAGCCAAACCGATTAAACAACACCATTATCGTATGAAAGTAGAAAAGAGTAAATTGACTGAGCAAGAATTTGAAAATATGCTGGAAAATGGTATTATTAGTCCTGCAGCATCAGATTGGAGTCACCCACCGTTATTGTGCCCAGACCTGATGGCAGTATTAGATTTTGCACTGGTTATAGGAAGGTAAATGCAGCAACAAAAACAGATGCCTATCCTATCCCTAGGGTGGATGATTGTATCGATAAAGCTGGAAAAGCTAAATTTCCAACAAAGATTGATTAGTTGAAAGGGTGTTGATTAGTTCCATTGATGGACAGAGGTAGAGAAATTTCTGCGTTTGTGATACCTTCTGGGTTGTATGAATACAATGTTTTGCCGTTTGGAATGCAAAAATGGTCCAGGATCATTTCAGAGAATGAATGATTCTGTAATTCGAGG
Source organism: Hemitrygon akajei (assembly GCF_048418815.1). Taxonomy (NCBI): domain Eukaryota; kingdom Metazoa; phylum Chordata; class Chondrichthyes; order Myliobatiformes; family Dasyatidae; genus Hemitrygon; species Hemitrygon akajei. The sequence goes on along the minus strand of NW_027331975.1, from coordinate 166,429 downwards.
GTTAGATCACACAGGTGCCTATATTGATGACTTAGTCACAGGGAGTGACACTTGGGAAGAGCATATCTCTGCAGTAGAGAAGCTGTTTGACAGGCTTTCCCAGGCCAGCCTTACATTTAGCTAAGATTGAATTTTGCCATGCCACTGTGACTTATCTTGGCTATGTTGTAGATCAAGGCAAGTTGGCTCCTGTTCAGGCAAAAGTCCAGGCAATTTCTCAAGTTCCTATTCTGACTGGTAAGAAGGTTTCTGGGAATGGTTGGATAAAGTTCAGCAAGAACTTTACTGATATCGCTCTTCCTCTGACTAATGTCCTGAAGAGGGGTCAAAAGTTTGTTTGTACCGAGCCTTGTCAGGAGGCATTTGATCGATTGAAAGCCATTTTTATGTCATTAACCTGTGCTCAGGGCACCTGACTTTACAAAGCCATTTTCTATAGTTGTGGGTGCCAGTAATGAAGCTGTCGGGGCAGTGTTATTACAAAAAGATGATAATGATGTTGAACAGCCTGTAGTTTACTTTTCGAGAAAATTCAATCAGCCTCAAATAAATTATTCCACCTTAGCCGGCTCACTTTTGACATTTAAGAAAAACTTGGACAGATATATGGATGAGAGGGGCTTGGAGGGATATGGCCCAGGTGCAGGTGAGTGGGACGAGGCAGAAAAATGGTTCGGCACAGCCAAGAAGGGCCAAAAGGCCTGTTCCTGTGCTGCAATGTTTTATGGTTATTAGAGAAAGAGTTGTTGTCACTCATCTTGGCTTTGCGGCATTTTGATGTTGATGTTTGTCCTGAGAAGAAACCTCTTGTAGTTTATACTGATCATAAACTGTCGGTGTTTTTGATTAAGGTAAAGGGCAAAACCAGATGATTGTTAAACTAGTATCTGATTTTGCAAGAATATGGTATTGTGATAATGCATATGAAAAGCACGGACAATATCATTGCCGATTGTCTTTCCAGATGGAAGCTTACAGTTTTAATAGTGAAGCAGAATCTGGTATTTGCATACGATTCTGCAATGTGTTACATGATAACCATACATGCATTATTTTACATACTGTAGCTTGCCGTTAAAATTTTCTTCTTTTAGTTCAGAAAGAAATTTCCTTTGTGGGGGGCGAAGTGTTATGTATCTCTCGGTATCGTTTGCTGTGTACTGTCACTTTAAGAGTGTGCCTGAGTGAGGTGGGGACTAACAATGACGTCAGCCGCTGACTTTCTCAGCTCATTTTTGATTTTTACAGAGAGAGAGAGCTCAAGGAGGCGGGACTGTCTGACTTGCAGCTTGTTTACATTACTCGCAGTTTGTTTGGTTTTAAGCGAGGACACAGACACTCACAGTCAGAAAGACGCAAAAAAAGAGAACAAAAGGATTTAGACAAGGAAGCTAGTGGCCAAGGGTCACTGTTTGGAACTCTCCTGTGCCCACAAGGGTGGTTTGATTATCGATCCAGTGCACATCGAATGTGCGCCTGTCACCTCAAATAATCCACAGGAGTGGATTTTGTTTGGGGAATCCTGTGGCGACCACTTATGTGTTAACCCTTGCCTGGGTATGTGGTGTGGCGATTCACTTGAAGACGATATCCCTGTGAGAAACACGAGGAAATCTGAAATTCAAACAACAACACACACAAAATGCTGGTGGAACACAGCAGGCCAGGCAGCATGTATAGGGAGAAGTGCTGTCGACGTTTCGGGCCGCGACCCTTCTTCAGGACTAACCGAAAGTTAAGATAGTAAGAGATTTTAAAGTAGTGGGGGGAGGGGAATTGCGAAATGATAGGAGAAGACTGGAGGGGGTGGGATGAAGCTAAGAGCTGGAAAGGTGATTGGCGAAAGTGATACAGAGCTGGAGAAGGGAAAGGATCATGGGACGGGAGGATTCGGGAGAAAGAAAGTGGGGGGGGGGTAGATGGAGAACAGGGAAACAACTAAACGTGTCACAGATGGGGTAAGAAGAGGAGGAGGGACATTAACAGAAAGACATTTTAATTACACGTCCCATTCCCATTCTGATATGTCTATCCATGGCCTCCTCTATTGTCAAAATGAATCCAAACTCAGGTTGGAGGAACAACACCTTATATACCGGCTGGGTAGCCTCCAACATGATGGCATGAACATTGACCTCTACCTTCCGTTAATGCCGCTCTTTCCCTTCTTACCCCATCCCTGACATATTTAGTTTTTTGCCTGTTCTCCATCTCCCTCTGGTGTCCCCCCCCCCCCCACCTTCTTTCTTACTCCTGAGGCCTCCCGTCCCATGATCCTTTCCCTTCTCCAGCTCTGTATCACTTTTGCCAATCACCTTTCCAGCTCTTAGCTTCATCCCACCCCCTCCGGTCTTCTCCTATCATTTCGCATTTCCCACTCACCCTACGACTTTCAAATCTCTTACTATTTTCCCTTTAGGTTAGTCCTGACGAAGGGTCTCGGCCCGAAACTTCGACAGCGCTTCTCCCTATACATGCTGTCTGGCCTGCTGTGTTCCACCAGCATTTTCTGTGTGTTGCTGATCCCTGTGACAAGTCACTTTCGGTGATAATTTGTATGTGGATTTGGAACGCTGACGGATAAAATCTACGGCGACTGTTCTCTCATTTTACCAGCGTGGAACCTATGGAATTCAACGCAATTGTCTTCTCTCTGTATTTGCCCTGGATTACAAATATCTCTCTCCCATCCCTTATTCCGTGAATGAACTACACTTTCATACTTTACCATCTCAAGACTCTAAGCCTTGCTCCCCCCCCCCCCACCCACCACCAAGCTCAATAGTTTGGGAGTTATATTTACACATGCATATACACACATATATTGCTTAAGTTACTATATTGTAAGTAGATACTAATTAAGATAGTGGTTTTAACATCAAAAACGTGCTAGTCAGAGCAGAAATAGGAGGATATTTCAGATGAATACGTGGCTTGAAAAATGGTGCAAGGGGGAGGGATTCAAATTTTTGGGGCATTGGAACCTGTTCTGGGGGAGGTGGGACCGGTATGTCTGCGCCTGGGCTGGACTGGAACCAATGTCCTAGGGGAGCGTTTGCTACTGCTGTTCAGGAGGATTTAAACTAACGTGGCAGTGGGATGGGAACAGGTGCAGAGAGACAGAGGTGTGTAAAATGATGGTAGAAGCAAAAAGTAGTAAGGTGAAAAGTAAAAATGGCAGGCAGGCAAATCCAGGGCAAAAAGCAACAAGAGCCACTTTTCAACATAATTGTATAAGGGCTAAGAGTGTTGTGAAAACAAGCCTGAAGGCTTTGTGTGTCAATGAGAGGAGCATTCGTAACAAGGTGGGTGAATTGAATGTGCAGATATTTATTAATGAATACTATATAGTTGAGATCATAGAGACATGGCTCCAGGGTGACCAAGGATGGGAGGTCAACATCCAGGGATTTTCAATATTCAGGAGGGATAGACAGGAAAGAAAAGGAGGTGGGGTAGCGTTGCTGGTTAGAGAGGAGATTAACGCAATAGAAATGAAGGACATTAGCCTGGAGGATGTGGAATCGATATGGGTAGAGCTGCATAACACTGAGGGGCAGAAAACTCTGGTGTGAGTTGTGTACAGGCCACCTAACAGTAGTAGTGAGGTTGGGGATGGCATTAAACAGGAAATTAGAAATGCGTGCAATAAAGGAACAGTAGTTATAATGGGTGACGTCAATCTACATATATATTGGGTAAACCAAATTGGTAAGGGTGCTGAGGAAGAGGATTTCTTGGAATGTATGCGGGATGGTTTTCTGAACCAACATGTCGAGGAACCAACTAGAGATCAGGCCATTCTAGATTGGGTATTGAACAATGAGGAAGGGTTAGTTAGCAATTTTGTCGTGCGAGGCCCCTTGGGTAAGAGTGATCATAATATGGTGGAATTCTTCATTAAGATGGAGATTGACATAGTTAATTCAGAAACAAAAGTTCTGAACTTAAAGAAGGGTAACTTTGAAGGTATGAGACGTGAATTAGCTAAGATAGACGGGCAAATGATACTTAAAGGGTTGACGGTGGATATGCAATGGCAAGCTTTTAAAGATCGCATGGATGAACTACAACAAGTGTTCATCCCAGTTTGGCAAAAGAATAAACCAGGGAAGATAGTGCACCCGTGGCTGACAAGGGAAATTAGGGATAGTATCAAGTCCAAAGAAGAAACATATAAATTAGCAAAAAAAAAAGCGGCACACCTGAGGACTGGGAGAAATTCAGAGACCAGCAGAGGAGGACAAAGGGCTTAATTAGGAAAGGGAAAAAAGATTATGAGAGAAAACTGGCAGGGAACATAAAAACTGACTGTAAAAGCTTTTATAGATATGTGAAAAGAAAAAGATTGGTCAAGACAAATGTAGGTCCTTTACAGTCAGAAACAGGTGAATTGATCATAGGGAACGAAGACATGGCAGACAAATTGAATAACTACTTTGGTTCTGTCTTCACTAAGGAGGACATAAATAATCTTCCGGAAATAGTAAGGGACCGAGGGTCCAGTGAGATGGAGGAACTGAGGGAAATACATGTTAGTAGGGAAGTGGTGTTAGGTAAATTGAAGGGATTAAAGGCAGATAAATCCCCAGGGCCAGATGGTCTGCATCCCAGAGTGCTTAAGGAAATAGCCCAAGAAATAGTGAATGCAGTAGTGATAATTTTTCAAAACTCCTTAGATTCTGGATTAGTTCCTGAGGATTGGAGGGTGGCTAATGTAACCCCACTTTTTAAAAAAGGAGGGAGAGAAAAACCGGAGAATTATAGACAGGTTAGTCTGACGTCGGTGGTGGGGAAAATGCTCGAGTCGGTTTTCAAAGATGTGATAACAGCACACCTGGAAAGAGGTGAAATCACCGGATAAAGCCAGCATGGATTTGTGAAAGGAAAATCATGTCTGACGAATCTTATAGAATTTTTTAAAGATGTAACTAGTAGAGTGGATAGGAGAGAGCCAGTGGATGTGGTATATTTAGATTTCAAAAGGCTTTTGACAAGGTCCCACAAGGAGATTAGTGTGCAAACTTCAAGCACACGGTATTGGGGGTATGGTATTGATGTGGATAGAGAATTGGTTGGCAGACAGGAAGCAAAGAGTGGGAGTAAACGGGACTTTTTCAGAATGGCAGGCAGGGACTAGTGGGGTACCGCAATGCTCAGTGCTGGGACCCCAGTTGTTTACAATATATATTCATGATTTAGACGAGGGAATTAAATGCAGCATCTCCAAGTTTGCAGATGACACGAAGCTGGGCGGCGGTGTTAGCTGTGAGGAGGATGGTAAGAGGATGCAGGGTGATTTGGATAGGTGAGGTGAGTGGGCAAATTCATGGCAGATGCAATTGAATGTGGATAAATGTGAGGTTTTCCACTTTGGTTGCAAAAATATGAAAACAGATTATTATCTGAACGGTGGCCGATTAGGAAAAGGGGAGGTGCAACGAGACCTGGGTGTCATTCTACACCAGTCATTGAAGGTGGGCATGCAGGTACAGCAGGCAGTGAAAAAGGCAAATGGTATGTTGGCATTCACAGCAAAAGGATTTGAGTACAGGAGCAGGGAGGTTCTACTGCAGTTGTACAAGGCCTTGGTGAGACCGCACCTAGAATATTGTGTGCAGTTTTGGTCCCCTAATCTGAGGAAAGACATTCTTGCCATAGAGGGAGTACAGAGAAGGTTCACCAGATTGATTACTGGGATGGCAGGACTTTCATATAAAGAAAGACTGGATCGACTAGGCTTATACTCACTGGAATTTAGAAGATTGAGGGGGAATCTTATTGAAACATATAAAATTCTAAAGGGAATGGACAGGCTAAATGCAGGAAGATTGTTTCCGATGTTGGGGAAGTCCAGAATGAGGGGTCACAGTTTAAGGATAAATTGGAAGCCTTCTAGGTCCGAGATGAGGAAAAACTTCTTCACACAGCGAGTGGTGACTTTGTGGAATTCTCTGCCACAGGAAACAGTTGAGGCCGGTTCATTGGCTAAATTTGAGGAAGTTAGATGTGGCCCTTGTGGCTAATGGGATTGGGGGTATGGAGGGAAAGCAGGTACAGGGTTCTGATTTGGATGATCAGCCATGATCATACTGAATGGCAGTGCAGGCTCGAAGGGCCGAATGGCCCACCTCTACACCTATTTTCTATGTTTCTATGTTTCTATGTTTCTAAAACCAGACTCCAGGTGCAGTCTGTTCCTGCTGGTTCGTTTCTAAAGTGTTACTGTTCGTAACAAAATGCTAGAATCTATCCTGCCATGCCCTACGATCGTAGCTTATAACTCTTAACCCACCAGGTGCTGCATTCAATTAAACCTTTTGTCGTTCTAGCAAACAGAAACTGATTCTTGGAAAACTCAGTGAGATAGAAGGTGCAAGATAAGACTTCACAATGAAGTCAAATGTTACAGGAAACTTTACCGATACACTGTACATCTTTGCCTCAGTCAAAGTAAGAATTATAAAAGTCAATTGTTTAATCAAATGTTGTTTACCATTTGTTATTTCGGGGTACAATACTGATTTGTAACAGTGGACACATCACGCAGCATCCACCCAAATGAGATTTCTTAAGTTTGGATGGGTGGGGAGGGGACTATCACCTCCTATTTTAAGCTGCCAGCCGAAGCGAGAGTTACATAAGGCTAGATGAATAAGCGAATCGCTTCCCAAATTCACAGTAGGTGAACAGCCGTTCCAAATCCACATACGAATGATAATCGAAAGTGACTTGTCACAGGGATCAACAACGCACACAAAATGCTGGTGGAACACAGCAGGCCAGGCAGCATCTATAGGGAGAAGCGCTGTCAAAGTTTCGGGATGAGACCCTTCGTCAGGACTAACCTAAAGGGAAAATAGTAAGAGATTTGGAAGTCGTGGGGGGAGGGGGAAATGAGAAATGATAGGAGAAGACCGGAGGAGGTGGGATGAAGCTAAGAGCTGGATAGGTGATTGGCGAAAGTGATACAGAGCTGGAGAAGGGAAAGGATCATGGGGCGGGAGGATTCGGGAGAAAGGGGGAGGGCAGATGGAGAGCAGGTAATCAACTAAATATATCAGGGATAGGGTAACAAGGGGAGGAGGAGCAATAAAGGAAGTTAGACATTTTAATTACACGTCCCATTCCCATTCTGATATGTCTATCTATGGGCTCCTCTATTGTCAAAATGAATCCAAACTCAGGTTGAAGGAACAACACCTTATCTACCGGCTGGGTAGCCTCCAACCTAATGGCATGAACATTGACTTCTCTAACTTCCGTTAATGCTCCTCCTCCCATTCTTACCCTATCCCTGACATATTTAGTTGATTACCAGTTCTCCATCTGCCCCCCCCCTTTCTTTCTCCAGAGGCCTCCCGTTCCATGATTCTTTCCCTTCTCCAGCTCTGTATCACTTTCACCAATCACCTTTCCAGCTTTTAGCTTCAGCCCACCACTTCCGGTCTTCTCCTATCATTTCGCATTTCCCCCTCGCCCCACTACTTTCAAATCTCTTACTATCTTTCCTTTCGGTTTGTCCTGACGAAGGGTCTCTGCCCGAAACGTCGGCAGCGCTTCACCCTATATATGCAGCCTGGCCTGCTGTGTTCCACCAGCATTTTGTTTGTGTTGTTGTTTGAATTTCAGATTTCCTAGGGGATATCGTCTTCAAGTGAATCGCCACACCACATACCCAGGCAAGGGTTTACACGTAAGTGGTCTCCACAGGATTCCCCAAACAAAATCCACTCCTGTGGATTATTCGGGGTGACAGGCACACATTCGATGTGCACTGGATCGATAATCAAACCACCCTTGTGGGCACAGGAGAGTTCCAAACAGTGACCCTTGGCCACTAGCTTCCTTGTCTAAATCCTTTTGTTCTCTTTCTTTGCGTCCTTCTGACTGTGAGTGTCTGTGTCCTCACTTAAAACTAAACAAACTGCGAGTAATGTAAACAAGCTGGAAGTCAGACAGTCCCGCCTCCTTGAGCTCTCTCTCTCTGTAAAAATCGAAAGTGACCTGAGAAAGTCAGCGGCTGACGTCATTGTTAGTCCCCACCTCACTCAGGCACTCTCTTAAAGTGACAGTCCACAGCAAACGAAACTTAGGGATTCATAACACTTCCCCTCACACAAAACATTTATCTGGAAAGACAATCGGCAATGACATTGTCCGTGCTTTTCATATGCGTTATCACAATACCATATTCTTGCAAAATCAGACTCTAGTTTAACAATCATCTGGTTTTGCCCATTACTTGAATCAAAAACACCAACAGATTATGATCAGTATAAACTGCAAGAGGTTCCTTCTCAGGACAAACACAGACATCGAAATGCCGCAAAGCCAAGATGAGTGACAACAACTCTTTCTCTAAGAACCATAGAACATTACAGCACAGAAACAGGCCTTTTGGTCCTTCTTGGCTGTGCCGAACCATTTTTCTGCCTAGTCCCACTGACCTGCGCCTGGGCCATATGAACCCAAACGGCTCTCATCCATATACCTGTCCAGGTTTTTTTTTAAATGTCAAAAATAACCCGCTAAGGTGGAATAATTTCTTTGATGCTCATTGAATTTTCTCGAAAAGTAAGCTACAGGATGTTCAACATCACCATCATCTTTTAATATCACTGCCCCGGCAGCTTCATCACTGGCATCCACAGCTATAGAAAATGGCTTTGTAAAGTCAGAGCAGAGGTGAATAACATAAAAACGGCATTCAATCGATCAAATGCCTACTGACGAGGTTCACTCCGAAGAAACTTTTCACCCTTCTACAGGAGATTAGTCAGAGGAAGAGCGATATCAGCAAAGTTCTTACAGAACTTACGATAATATCCAACCATTCCCAGAAACCTTCTAAGAGCCTTCTTACCAGTCAGAATAGGAACTTGAGAAATTGCCTGGACTTTTGCCTGAACAGGAGCCAACTTGCCTTGAGCTACAACATAGCCAGGATAGGTCACAGTGGCATGGCAAAATTCACTCTTAGCCAAGTTACCTGTAGGGCTGGCCTGGGAAAGCCTGTCAAACAGCTTCTCTACTGCAGAGAGATGCTCTTCCCAAGTGTCACACCCTGTGACTAAGTCATCAATATAGGCATCTGTGTGTTCTAATCATCGAATTACAAAATCAAACGTTCTCTGGAATGTCCACCTCTCTGCATCAATGGAACACACCAATACCCTTTCAACAGATGAATCTTTGTTGGAAATTTAGCTTTTCCAACTTTATCGATGCAATCATCCACCCTAGGGATAGAATAGGCATCTCTTTTTGTTGCTGCATTTACCTTCCTATAATCAGTGCAAAACCTAACACTACCATCAGGTTTGTGCACAATAATGCAGGGTGACTCCAATCTGATGCTGAATGATTAATAATACCATTTGCCAGCATATTTTCAATTTCTTGCTCTGTTAATTTACACTTTTCTACGTTCATGCGATATGGGTGTTGTTTAATCGGTTTGGCTTGACCAATATCTACATCATGTACTGCGACCGTGGTTTGCTTGGGAATATCAGGAAATAAATCTTTAAACATTAGAATTAATTCCGTCACCTGTTGTTGGTGCTTTGGCTGCAGATGAGCCAACCTGTTATCAATGTTTTCTAGAACAACCGAGTTCATTAGCCTAACTGGGACCATGTTTGGTTTGTGAAAAGTCTCAGACGAGTCAATTGTTTCATTCTCAGGGTTACCAGATGCATATGTTTTGACAACAACACTCACAGATGGTGCCTGTTTGTCAAAATAAGTCTTTATCATATTTATGTGTACAACTTGTGTTAGTTACGTCAGTCGGGTGTTTTAATAACATAATTCGCATCATTAATTTGAGAGCCTATTTCATACGGTCCATTGAATTTCACCTGGAGTGGATTCGTCACCTTTGGAGGTAAGATAAGATATCCCCCACCTGGTATTTTCTTTCGCAAGCCCGCTTATCAAACCAACACTTCATTTTGATTTGAGAAATCTTTAAGTTTTGGCTCACGAGACTACACGCTTGGTGTAGTTTATTATTGAACTTCTAAACATAGTCTAACAAGTTAACATGTACATCCCCATCAATCCACCGTTCATTTAACAAGGTCAAAGGTCCCGTCAGTCTACAAACAAATAGTTCGTGAACTAAAGCCCAGTTGTCCTGTACCGACTCTCTTCCTGAGAACAAAAGCAAGTATATTCCTTTATCCCAGTCTTTCCATTTTCAACACAGTATGTCTTAATCATTGCTTTGAGTGTAGAATCAAAACTTTCTACAGCCCTTGTGATTCCAGATGGTGCACAGATGATGTTATTTGTTCAGTTCCTAGTTCATAAACTACCTACTGAAATAATCCAGGTGTAAAATTACTTTCTTGATCAGACTGGATTTCATTAGGCAATCCAGAAATGGTAAAAAAAAACAACTTGGTAAGAACTTCCGCTACAGTTTTAGCTTTAATATTTCTGAGAGGTATTGCGTCTGGGAATCTGGATGCAGTACACATTATAGTTAGCGGATACTGATGGCCAGCTTTAGTCTTTGGCAAATGGGCCAACACAATCCACTATAACTTTAGAAAAGGGTTCACCGAATGCAGGTATAGACCACAGTGGGGCAACTGGGGTGACCTGGTCGGGTTTACTCACACATGGACAAGTGTGACATGTTTGAAAAAGGTCACATCTTTCCTCAAATTAGGCCAGTACAATTATTTCATAAACCTATTTACAGTTATATTCATTCCAATATGGCCACCTAAGGGCATACTGTGGGCCAAAGTTAAAATTTCAGCCCTATAAACTTTAGGAACTACAACTTTGTGAACAATTGCCCATTCCTCACTCGCTGGTATAGCAGGTGATCTCCACTTCCTCATTAACACTCCATCCTTGAGATAATACCCCACTGGCACTTTCTTAATCTCATTATCTGAGAGAGCTGTTTCTTTTAAAGCTTCAATCTCAGGGTCTCGGTTCTGTTCTGCTTTAAACTCCTTCCTGGACAGGGATAAATCTTTCTCATCAGACTTACTACCTGAATCCTGTTGAAACAATGAAGGCAGAAAAGTCCCTGACATTCATCATAACCTGCATCCCGATTTTGGCTATCATGGGTATCAGAATCTTGCTGCACAGAATGGTCTGTGTCGGCAGCCTTTTTAACCATACTTCGAGTTCCTGCGCAGGAAGGATAAATGTTAAAATCCATCTGTGGGTCGTCAGTGGTTGGGTTAGTTGTCAACAGCAATGCAGGAACAACTTTATCATCTGCCAGGTCATTCTCTAACAAGTCAAGTAACATCTTCCACCGGTAAACTGGAGCACAATCCGATTTTATCAGGTCCCGAAACCAACCCTGACTGTAAAGTTACCTTGTACAATGGAACAGAAACCACAACGCCCCCAATGCCTTTAATAAGATTTACCTCACCTGTTTCAGTCTCATCACCAAACTTTGGAATGCTGTCTTATATAAGTGACTGAGAAGCCCCTGTATCTCAAACAATTTTTAGTGGTACCGGGGTTGACCCTTCCTTTAATAATACAATCCCATCTGACGTAAAATGATCGAATCTCTTCTTAACTGGGTCAGACCTCTCAAATCCTTATCTGAGCCTCAACAGAATGTTCAGAACCCTCTGGGTTGACAGGTGCTTCAACAGACTGATCACAGGCATTCGGGACTGCCTCCTTTTCCTTTTTCCTTACTTGAGCCTCAAACTGAATGTTCAGAACCCTGTGGGTTTATAGGTGCTTCAACATACTGATCACAGGCATTTGGGACTGCCTCCTTTTCCTTTTTCCCTATCTGAGCCTCAACAGAATGTTCAGAACCCTGTGGGTTTACTGGTGCTTCAACATACTGAACACAGGCATTCGGGACTGCCTCCTTTTCCCTTTTCCTATCTGAGCCTCAACAGAATGTTCAGAACCCTGTGGGTTTACTGGTGCTTCAACAGACTGAACACAGGCATTCGGGACTGCCTCCTTTTCCCTTTTCCTATCTGAGCCTCAACAGAATGTTCAGTGCCCTGTGGGTTTACTGGTGCTTCAACATACTGATCACAGGCATTCGGGACTGCCTCCTTTTCCTTTTTCCTTATCTGAGCCTCAAACAGAATGTTCAGAACCCTGTGGGTTTACAGGTGCTTCAACATACTGATCACAGGCATTCGGGACTGCCTCCTTTTCCTTTTTCCTTATATGACCCTCAAACAGAATGTTCAGAACCCTGTGGGTTTACAGGTGCTTCAACATACTGATCACAGGCATTCGGGACTGCCTCATTTTCCTTTTTTATTCCCCAGGCGGCAACAATTGGCCATCATATGACCAGCTTTCTTACAATAGTAACAAGTAACATGAGAATATTTCTCCTTCAACTGCTTCCCTTCATTCTTACTCTTGTCACTAGTCCCAGCTTTAATTTCTGGATTACACTGTTGAGCACTGCTACTCTTTTGGAAGCTCTTATTCGGAATAAACTTAACCTTATGAGTAAAAACAAACTCATCTGCTCATCCAGCAGGCTCCTGCAAAGAGGCAGCATCCTTTTCATCTAAATATCTCTTTATGTCATCAGGCACGCACCCTCTGAATTCCTCAATTAAAACCAACTCTTACAAGCTGTTAAAATCATCATTTATATTTTTACATGTGCACCAGCAGTTAAAACACACAAACTTCTCATAAGCAAGTTCCATATAAGTTTAGTTCACAGACTTCCTCAAATTTCTAAACTTTTTCCTGTATGATTATGGGAAAAACTCGTAAGTTTTGAGCACAGCCTGTTTCACAATGTCATAATCAGCTGCTTCATCAACTGTCAAAGCAGAATAGGCTTGCTGAGCCTTCCCCTTAATTACACTTTGTAAGAGAATAGGCCAACCCTCTTCTGGCCACTTTAAACAACCTTCTCAAAATGCTGAAAGTATTTATCAACCTCTGCATCGTCAAACGGAGGTACCAATTTAACTTCCCGACTGGCCTTAAACTTATCACCAGAGTCTAACACTCGACACCTTTGCTGCAATCTCTCTATCTTTTCCAGCTCGAACAGCCTCTGCCTTTCTGCTTCCTCCCTGTTTTCCTGCCTCTCTAGCCTCAAACTGCCTCTGCCTTTCCGCAGTCTCCGCATTTAATTTTTTTCACTTGTACTGGAGCTCAAGCTCACGAGGTTGACTTTCAGGAAACACCTCCAACTCTTCCACTTTAAACACACCCTCAGATACATAATGTTCAGCTATTACACTCTGCATCTGTGCCCTCCCTATTGTCGATTTCCCCTTAGCAAGTTTTAACCTTCTAGCAATACGTTGCAACTCAACCCTTCTGGCGTCCTCCAGTGCCTGGCACTTCGAGACATCTATCAACATCCATTGCTACTGATTTTCCACACACAAATAAATCAAAAAGGAATTTCCCCAATGAAATCAATAATTAATGACCACGCCCCCAAATCTGTTCATATCCCAGACGCAGCTCCAAATTTTGTTATGAATTGTAACGCTTTAGAAACGAACACCGGCAATAGGCTCCACATGGAGTCTGTTTTTGATGCTAAAACCATCTTTATTAGAATCTACTTATAATATAGTAACTTAAACAAGATAAACAAATGTGTTATGTGTATATATGTGTGTAACTATAACTCCCAGACTATTGAGTTCGGGAGAAACAAGGCTTGGAGTCTTGAGATGGCAAAGTATGAAAGTTCAGTTCAACCACGGAACAGGTGATGAGAGAGATATTTGTAATCCAGCGTAAATGTTGAGAGAAGGCAATTATGTCGAATTCCACAGGTTTCATGGTGGTAAAACAAGACAACAGTTGCTGTAAATTTTATCCGTCATCATTACAAATCTACATACGAATTATCACGGAAAGTCACTTGTCACAAGGGGTATCGTTTTCAAGTGAATTACCACACCACACCCAGGCAAGGGTTAACACATCAGTGGTCTTCACAGGATACCCCAAATCAGATCCACTCCTACGGATCAAACGAGTTGACAACCACACATTTGAGTACGCTGAATCGATAATTAACTCACCCTTGTGGGCATAGGAATGTTGCGATCAGTGACCCTTGGCCGCCACTTCCCTTGTTTTGATCTTCCCATTTTTCCGTCTTCGTCTCCGTCTGACTCTGAGTGTCTGTGTCCTCGGTTAAAACTAAACAAGCTGCGAGTGATGTAAAGAAGCTGCAAGTCAAACTGATTTAACTTTTTAATTTCTCTCTCTTAAAATGACAGTCCACTTCAAACGAAATCTAGGGATTCATAACAACGGTCACTCCCCATTGTGATCTGACTGATGTGCCAGTACTTGGGATGACCGAGTGAATCACTGCCCTCATTCTGAGCAGGTGAACGGCTTCTCCCCAGTGTGAGCTCGCTGGTGACTCTGTAGGGTGGATGACTTACTGAATCCCTTCCCACAGACTGAGCAGGTGAACGGCTTCTCCCCAGTGTGAACTCGCTGGTGTCTCTGTAGGGTGGATGACTTACTGAATCCCTTCCCACAGACTGAGCAGGTGAACGGCTTCTCCCCAGTGTGAACTCGCAAGTGACTCCGTAGGTTGGATGACTGACTAAATCGCTTCCCACAGACTGAGCAGGTGAATGGCTTCTCCCCAGTGTGAACTCGCTGATGACTCTGTAGGTTGGATGACTTACTGAATCCCTTCCCACAGACTGAGCAGGTGAACGGCTTCTCCCCAGTGTGAACTCGCAAGTGACTCCGTAGGTTGGATGACTGACTGAACCTCTCACCACAGACTGAGCAGGTGAATGGCTTCTCCCCGGTGTGAACTCGCTGATGTATCTGTAGGGTGGAAGATCGAGTGAATAGCTTCCCACATTCTGAACAAATGAAGAGCTTCTCCCCAGTGTGAACCCGATGGTGTGCCATTACTTCAGATGATTGAGTGAATCCTTTCCCACAAATTCAGCAGATCACCAGCCTCTGCCCGGTGTGAACTGACTGGTGTGTCGGCAGGTGGGAAGACCGATTGAATCCTTTCTCACACACGGAACAGGTGAATGACCTTGCACAGTGTGGACTTGCTGATGTACCTTCAGTTGAGATGACCGAGTGTATCTATTCCCACTGTCTGAGCAGGTGACCGGCCTTTCTCCTGTGTAAGGTGACGGGCGTGCCAGTTGGTCAGATGACCGAATAAATCCCTCCCCACAGTCTGAGTAGGAAGGATGGTCGATTCAATCCCTCGCTCCACTTCTTAAATATCTGTACGGAGACAGTAAAACTGGCGTGCTGTGTTTGAGATTCCTGGAAATAAGTTCCTTCTCGTTTTAACCTTTGAAATGATTTACAAATTCCATCAATGGCTGTAGGACAACATTTCAGATGAGATTGCTTGAGTCGGCAAGTTTTGATCTGGCTGTTCCTCACTGTTACAATGAGGTGGAACCCAAGTTGGACAGAGAAGTCATCTCCTGACTGGGTAGAGTGTTGGTATCTAGAATGATCATTAATTCCCCGATGCTTTTCCTATTTCTATAGCAATGGGGCATTTCTGCCAGCACCAATTTGTACCCTGGCGCAGTTTGACTCTCTCCATTGGTATTATTCCCTCTTCCTGCTGAGCTGCATGCGTGCCTGGCCCCACAGTAACTGAAACACTCTCATGCAAATTGTCTTTCTTGACGTGCATCTGGGATTTTCTATTACGTATTATTAACTTAAAGTTCCACAATTTTAACGCCATATAAAAAATCCCTGCTGAGGTGAATGGTTGGTCTGCACAGCTGTTAAAAGGACTTAGAGTGAATATTAGTATTACTTCAGGTTCTTGTGGAAAATTACAATACAGAAGCAGGCCATTTGGGCCATCTGGTTTGTGCTGAACTAATTAAACTGCCCACTCCCACATCCCTACCATCCAGATACCTACACGAACCTCTTAAATGTTGAAAACATGCTCGCATGCACCACTTGTGCTGGCTGTTCATTCCACACCCGGATGACCGTCTGTGTGAAGAAGGTTCCCCTCATGTTCCTCTTAACATTTCACCTTTCACCAACATGCAACACCTCGCACTTGTCCGCATTGAATTCCATTTTCCATTTCTCAAGCCATATTTCCACCTGGTCCAGGGATATTCTGTGGAAATCACTGTCGGTAATACTTTGTGGTTGGATCTGGATTGGGAGTACCTTGCAGAAGCTACCTGTGTGTTAACCTTTGCCTGGGTGGTAGTTCCTTTTGAAGACAGTACTCCTGTGATAAGCTACTTCTGGTGATAATTCGTATGTGGATTTAGAACAACGACGGATAAAACCTGCAGAGACTGTTATCCTGTTTTACCACTGTGGAATTTGTGGAATTCAACGTAATTGCCTTCTCTTGACATTCACCTTGGATTACAAATATCTCTCTCTCGTCATTGATCCCGTGGATGAACTGAACTTTCATACTTTACCATCTCAAGACTTTAAGCTTGGTATTCCCTGAGCTCAGTGGTTTGGGAGTTATATTTACACATATGTGTACTCATAACACTTTCAGCTTTTGATTATTTTGCTTAATTTGTTATATTATAAGTAGATACGAATAAAGACAGTGGTTTTAATATCAAAACCACACTCCAGGTGTGGTCTATTGTGGCTGGTTCATTTAAACCGTTACAGGAAGTAACAGAGGTGTTCGTGTTTATGTCTTTCTGGGGGGCCCCATGTGAACACCTTTCTGTCTATCTGTCACACCTTGCCAAACAGGTAGAACTAGGGGCCTGCTGGGTAAAACTATGATTCCAATGTCTGTAATCCTGATCAACCAGAGTGAGGAAATCTCAGCCTGGGCTTCCTCAAATAACACCTGGGGAAGAGAGTGAGGAACTGTGGTCCAGTCAGAGATGACTGTGGCTGTCGGTGTTTTGAGGGATGGTATCGCAGGCCTCCACCAAACTGAACTTCCTATACTGGGAAACATGCATCCTGGCCAGAACTGCAGTTGCCCAGCAGCCGAGAGGAATAACTGAGACTGAGCGATTTTGGATGATAGTTTTTCTCTCCTATGGAGTAGCCAGGAATTCACGAGAGATAATCAATTTGGATACAGCACTTGAGGAGCTGGCCACAATACTGCAGGGGCCCTGACGGAGACACAGGCCCAAGTAACAGAAATATCCACTGAAATGATTGCAATCCGGCAAACAGTCGTACAGAATCGTACGGCTTTAGATTTTATCCCAGCTGAGAAAGGGGGAACCTGTGCTGTTATTGACACAGAATGCTGCACCTATATCCCTGATGAGGCTACTAACGTTACATCCCTCTCCAAGCACACTGCCAAGGAGACTGGCAGCATCAAGAGAGTAGGGCAGGATTTACACGGGTTCACCGAAGGGTCGAAATGGTGATTTTCGAAGACCTGTCGGTAATATGTGGGGCATGAAATTGCATTATGTCCAAATGGTTGTACATATCATTGTTATAATTACTGAGGTATGCCGTTTTTACCCACTGAGAAGTAAATGCTGTACTTGGTTGCTTTCTCTGTAAAAAGTTACTGCTTTGTTGATCATGTAATGATCGAAAGGAGGGAATGATAAAGTATGTAAAAGGGTTAACTCTATATTGAAAAATAGCAGCCTGTTTTTCTGAAAGAAACTTCTGATGATGACCCAATGTGTTAAGCCGTGCTGAGCCATATTTCTTCTTCAGGGTAGCTAGCTAGGGTTTCAGGATGCTTATCTCCTTGTGCACTCATGTGTGGAGATAGGACAGTTTCTGTCTGTTCTCTGTGTGTAAGCCATTATGACTATTTTGTAATTTGTCTTTAGGGTCTGCCATGTAGTAAATATTTTTGGCTCCAGCCTGTCTTGTGTGGGGATTATCTGGACAGATATATCTGTGGTGTAAGGGGAATTGGTGAATTGGGTGGAAGCATTCACAGAATGTTCCTGTCTGAGTGACTAAGTAAGTAAGTCCCGCTCTGAGTGGATAGTTCAAAGGTTAATTTATTATCAAAGCAGGTATTCATAAATAACGCTGAGTTTTTTTTTTCTTCTCCAGAGAACCACGAAACAAAGAAAACATGAAAGTCGTTCAGAGAGAAAAAAAAATGAAACTCCATCCCTACCCACCGCATCAAAACGGACGGCATCCCGATCATCAACCCCCAAAATCTGCCCCTCCCGCACAAATGGGAAGAAAAATATCGACACCCGTTAAAAAACATTCCTACCTGGAACAACTGAGGAGGAGCCGGTGTCACCAGTGTGGAGACGGCCACATCGGGAGCAGCGGACACAACAGGCGATCCCCGGAAGATTCACAGGTGAAGTGTCGCCTCACCTGGCAGGAGGATTGGACAACGGAGAAAGTTCGGTCGTCCCGCCCTTTCACTGTGACACCCCAAACCCCACATCAAATCCGTCCAAACGAATCTGGGCGAACTTTAATGACCAATAAATATAATTCATCTCAGCGATCAGCTGTCTGAGTGATTCCCTGACTCTGAGAGGAAGGGGTACCTATGGTCCACATTGTCAGGGTGTTGAGTTTACCAGGAGACAAAGACTGCAGGGACGAGAGGTTTTCTGTTGACTAATACACTGTGTGTGGACCCCGCTGGCAATTCTGGTGTTGTGACCCGAATCGAGACAAACACCACGCTGCCCACTCCACCAACAACACGGCACAGCCGAACACATAACAGAGGACTTTACATCTCACAGCACTGGATTCAGTGATGAAATCCGTGATTAATGTTGTTGTCCCACTGAAAAGTCCATTAACCATAACCCTAACCCTGCAATATGGTGTAAAATCCCGCTCCCCATACTAACACGGGTTATACAGACCAAAGAACAAATTGCCGGAGGAACTCAGTGGGTCGGGCAGCATCTGTGGAGGGAAATGGACCGTCAACATTTCGGGCCGAGACCCTCCCTCTGGACTGAGTGTGGACAGGAAATAGTCAGAGAAAAGAGGTGAGGGGTGGGGATGGGGCAAGAGCTGGGGAGTAAGAGGTGGCTACAGGTTAGGGGGGAGGTGGAAGGTGAAAATAGTGACAAGGGTGGGAGGTGAGTAGTTGGGGCAACACGGGGCTGCAAAAGATGGATATTAATTCCATAGAGGATGAACAAAGAGGTTAGAGAGTATTTGTTATAGAGAGCGCAATGAAGATTCACCTGACTGATCCCTGGAGCGGTGGGGTCATCATATGAAGAACGATCAAATGTGATAACTCCAAATGTCATTTAGAGAATCGAGGACTGAGAGGCGAACACATTGAAATGCACAACATCATTACCGGTTGAACCAGGCATCCCAGTCTCTGAAAAAGGGGGTGGACTGTCCGGGACTGTGATGAGGGGAAATGTCTCCATTCCGAGGGTGGTAAATGTCTGTAAATCCCCACCACAGAGGGCGATGAAGACTCAGTGATCATCATCACGTAGAAAATAGGCCGGCAGATGTGTGGAGACCGAAGGGATAGAAGAAATGAGGATCGGACAGAAAAATGTGGCTGAGATCGAAGAGCAGCCGCCATCTTGTTGATGGTTAGAGGGGCCGAATGGCCACCTCCTGCTGTTTCTCACTTGATGTTTCAGAGTTCCTGTCCACTGAGACCGGAGGAATGTGAATAGAAATTAGTGTTTATAAACACAGAACCGATTAAAATGAAACGTGAACAATTCCTGTTTGGGCTTGAATTATGTTTAGGAACTGGATGGGAATCGAACCCGTGACTCTGTGACCTGGGGGTGGAGGGAAAGCGTTTGGTGTAGATATGGTGTGGAAAAGTAGACATGTATCTGGTGTAAATATGGAATAATGTGGGGAATGCGGCGGATGGGTCCGGCAGTGTGTGATGGGCGAAGAGCAGAGTCACCGGTTCAGGTGGGAGACCCTCCACGCGTCATCTGATCCCGTTTCCTGTTCACGTTTTTCTGCAGATCTGCAGCATCTGCAGGTCACTGTTCTACGTGTACGTGTAGCTTCACCTTTCCCCGTTCAGACAAGGCAGTGAGATCCGGATCTGTCACGTCCTCTCGTTGTGGGTGGACAATGTTTTTTTTCCTGCAATATTTTCTGCATGTTTCATTCACTGTTTCAACGTGCTGAAGTGCAGCCGATGTTTCTGGGTGTATGACCCATTTATGTGAGAATTTAGCCATTTATATTTATCTGAGCTTCTCATAAATGTGTACAGTTTAATTCAGCTTCACTTCAGAATTTCCAAAGCAACAACGCTGTCAGTCAAATAGTTCCACACAATTAAAATGGTTTAATACATTTTTATTTTTGTACTATATATATATACTTATTTTAAATCACAATTGTTAAAATCTTTTGTTAAGAATTAGGTTCTACTGCTACCGCAGAGACAACGAATTTCAAGGCATATGCCGGTGCTATTAAACCTGATTCTGATATTGATATGGGAGACCCACCAGCGGTCACCTGATCCCAGTTACCGCAGATCGTAATGTGAGATTGAAGCATCTTCCATATATTTGCTTTCCACAGAAATGACAACAGTTCAGTTTCCTTCTGTGGTTCCAGAGCAGAAGCTCAGTCTGTCTAATATTTCCACACATTTAAAATGGGGAAATTTGTTTATTATCATCATGTACTGAGCTACAGTGCCAATCTTGCCTGACGTACCATCCACACAGATAGATACATTACAACAGTACATTGAGCTGATATACGACAAAACAATAACTGTAACAAAGCATTATGGCTGCAGAGAAATTGCAGTGCAGATAGACATATGGTGCAGGGTCAAGTCGAGTTACATTGTGAGGTCGAGTCCATTTAATCATTCATTTGGCTTATAACTGCAGGCAGGAAACCATCCTTCAGCCTGGTGTTACGCACCTTAAGGGTTTTGTATTTCTCCGCCAATGTGGGAGCGGATTTGCAGCAAGAATGTCCAGGTTATGAGCTTCTTTGTGTACATGGCCTGCTTTTCCGAGGGAGGGAAGTGTAGGGAGAGTCCATGGAGTGGAGGCTTGTGTCTCTGATGTTCTCTGCAGTTCCTTGCAGTCATAGGCAGAGCAGTAGCCATACAAAGCATGAAGTATCGACAAGAAGCTCAGAGACCTCGGCCTTCACCTTGTCTTGTGTAGCTGGATCCTGGACTTCCTGTCAAATCGCCAGCAGGAAGTAAGAGTGGGCTCCCTCACCTCTGTCTCTCTGACCCTCAGCACACATACCCCACAGGGTTGTCTCTTTGGCCC
The DNA here is from genome assembly GCF_048418815.1 of Hemitrygon akajei. Taxonomy (NCBI): domain Eukaryota; kingdom Metazoa; phylum Chordata; class Chondrichthyes; order Myliobatiformes; family Dasyatidae; genus Hemitrygon; species Hemitrygon akajei. The sequence continues at coordinate 145,226 of NW_027331975.1, read as the reverse complement.
TCTCCTTTACTCTCTGTGCATCCATGACTTGTGTTGCCACCAACAGCTCCAATCTGCTAATTAAATTTGCTGACAATACTACATTGATTGGTCTAATCTCAAAAAATAACTTTCAACCGATCAAATGCCTACTGACAAGGTTCGGTCCGAACAAACTTTTCAACCTTCTTCAGGAGATTAGTCAGAGGAAGAGCAATAGCAGCAAAGTTCTTACAGAACTTACGATAATATCCATCCATTCCCAGAAACCTTCTAAGAGCCTTCTTAGCAGTCAGAATAGGAACTTGAGAAATTGCCTGGACTTTTGCCCGAACAGGAGCCAACTTGCTTTGACCTACAACATAGCCAAGACAGGTCACAGTGTCATGGCCAAATTCACTCTTAGCCAAGTTAACTGTAAGGCTGGCCTGGGAAAGCCTGTCAAACAGCTTTTATACTGCAGAGATGTGCTCTTCCCAAGTGTCATTACCTGTGACTAAGTCATCAATATTGGCATCTGTGTGTTTTAATCCTCGAATTACAGAATCAAACGTTCTCTGGAATGTTCCTGGACCATTTTTCATTCCAAACAGCAAAACATTGTATTCATACAACCCAGATGGTGTCACAAACGCAGAAATTTCTCTACCTCTGTCCGTCAATCGAACACACCAATACCCTTTCAATAGATCAATCTTTGTAAGAAATTTAGCTTTTCCAACCTTATTGATGCAATCACCTACCCTAGGGTAGGACATTTGCCTTCCTTTTATCAGTGCAAAATCTAACACTACCATCAGGTTTGGGCACAATGATGCAGGGTGAGCTCCAATCTGATGCTGAAGGACTAATAATACCATTTTCCAGCATATAGTCTATTCCTTGCTCAGCCAATTTACACTTTTCTACGTTCATGCAATATTGGTGTTGTTTAATCGGTTTTGCTTGACCAATATCTACATCATGTATTGCGACCGTGGTTTGCTTGGGAACATCGAGAAATAAATCTTTAAACTTCAGAATTAATTCCTTCAGCTGTTGTTGTTGCTCTGGCTGCAGATGAGCCAACCTGTTATCAATATTTTCTGGAACAACCGAGTTCATTAGCTTAACTGGGACCATGTTTTGCTTGTGAAAATTCTCAGACGAGTCAATTGTTTCATTCTCAGGGTTACCAGATTCATATGTTTTGACAACAACACACACAGATGGTGCCTGCTTGTCAAAATAAGACTTTATTATATTTATCTGTACCACCTGTGTTAGTTTACGTCAGTCGGGTGTTTTGATAACATAACTCACATTATTAATTTGAACGACTATTTCATCCGGTCCATTGAGTTTCGCCTGAAGTGGATTCGTCAACATTGGAGGTAAGGTAAGCAACTTATCCCCCACCTGATTATTTTATTTCGCAAGCCCGCTTATCAAACAAACACTTATTTTGTTTTGAGAAATCTTTAAGTTTTGTCTCGCTAGACTACAGGCCTGGAGTAGTTCATTGTTGTACTTCAAAACTTAGTCTAACAAGTTAACATGCACATCCCCATCAATTCATTGTTCCTTTAACAAGGTCAAAGGTCCCCTCACTCTATGACTAAATACAAATTCAAATGGACTAAAGCCCAGTGATTCCTGTACGAACTCTCTTACTGCGAACAAAAGCAAATATATTCCTTCATCTCAGTCTTTTCCATTTTCAACACAGTATGTCTTTTTTTGGTATGTGCATGCGTGCGTCCGATGATGTATTTTTCAAGCCTTTACAAGGCACGGAGCGAGAGAGTGAGAGACAGTGTGGAACATATTGTGTCTTAATCATTGTTTTGAGGGTAGAATGAAATCTTTCTAGAACCCATCGTAATTCTGGATGGTACGCAGACAATATAATTTGTTTCGCACCCAGTTCATCAACTACCTACTGGAATAATCCAGATGTAAAATTACTTCATGTCAGACTGGATTTCTTTAGGCAAACCAAATAAAGTAAAAAAAAACTCGGTAAGAGCCTTCGACACATATTTAGCTTTAATATTTCTGAGAGGTATTGCCTCTGGGAATCTGGATGCAGTACACATAATAGTTAGCAGATACTGATGGCCAGATTTAGTCTTTGGCAATGGGCCAACACAATCCACTATAAATTTTGAAAAGGGTTCACCAAATGCAGTTATATATAGACTGCAGTGGGGCACTGTGGAGATCTGATTAGGTTTACCGACAACTTGACCAATGTGACAGGTTCTGCAAAAGGTCACAACATCTTTCCTCAGATTAGGCCAGTAGAATTATTACATAATCCTGTTTACAGTTTTATTCACTCCAAAATGGCCACCTGAGGGCAGACTGTGGGCCAAAGTTAAAATTTCAGTCCTATAAAGTTTAGGAACTACACCTTGGTGAACAATTGCCCATGCCTCACTCGCTGGTATAGCAGGTGGCCTCCACTTCCTCATTATCACTCCATCCTTGTGATAATACCCTACTGGCACTTTCTTAATCTCATCATCTGAGAAAGCTGTTTCTTTTAAAGCTTCAAACTCAGAGTCTTGGTTCTGTTCTGCGATTAACTCGTCTGCGTCGGAAGACATTTTAGCCATACTTCGAGTTCCTGCGCAGGAAGGATAAATGTTAAAATCCATCTGTGGGTCGTCAGTGTTTGGGTTAATTGTTAACTGCACTGCAGGAACAACTTTACCATCTGCCAGGTCATTCACTAACAGCAAAATAACATCTTCCTCTGGTAAACTGGAGCATACTCCGATCTTAACAGGTCCTGAAACCAACCCTGACAGTAAAGTTACCTTGTGCAATGGCAAGGAAACCATGTCGCCCCCAATGACTTTAATAAGATTTACCTCACCAGTGTTAGTCTCATCACCAAACTTTAGAACGCTGTCTAATATAAGTGACTGAGAAGCCACAGTAACTCAAAGAATTTTCACTGGTACCCGGGTTGACCCTGCCTTTACTAATACAAACCCATCTGACATAAAATGATCGATGCCCTTCTTAACACGGTCAGACCTCTCAGACCTTAACTGAGCCTGAAACAGAATGTTCAGAACCCTTTGGGTTGATAGGTGCTTCAACATACTGACCACAGGTATTTGTGACTGAATCCTTTTCCTTTTTCTTCTTCAAGATGGAACAATTAGCCATAATATAACCAGCTTTCTTACAATAGTAACAAGTGAGGCCAGAATATTTCTCCTTCAACTGCTTCCCTTCATCCTTACTATTGTCACAAGTCCAGCTTTAATTTCTGGTTTACCCTGGTGATCCCTGCTACTCTTTTGGAATCTCTTATTCGGGATAATCTTAACCTTATGAGTAGAAACAAACTCACCTGCTATTCTATCAGACTCCTGCAAATTGGCAGCATCCTTTTCATCTAAATAGGTCTTTATGTCATCACGAATGCACCCTTTGAATTCTTCAATTAAAAGCAACACTTTCAAGCTGTTACAATCGTCATTTATATTTTTATATGTGTACCGGCAGTCAAAACACACAAACTTCTCATAAGCAAGTTCCATATGTCTGTTTCACAGATTCCCTCAAATTTCCAAACTTTTGTCTGTATGATTCTGGGACCAACTCGTAAGCTTTGAGCACAGACTGTATCACTAGGTCATAATCAGCTGTTTCATCAACTGTCAAAGCAGAATAGGCTTGCTGGGCCTTCCCCTTAATTACACTTTGTAACAGAATAGGCCAACCCTCTTTTGGCCACTTTAAACTCTGAGCAACCTTCTCAAAATGCTGAAAGTATATATCAACCTCTGCCTCGTCAAATGGAGGTACCAATTTAACTTCCTGACTGGCCTTAAACTTATCACTAGAGTCTAACGCTAGACCCCTTTGCTGCAATCTCTCTATCTTTTCCAGCTCAAACAGCCTCTGTCTTTCTGTTTCCTCCCTCTGTTTTTCTGCCTCTCTAGCCTCAAACTGCCTCTGCCTTCCGCAGCCTCCATCTTTATTTTTTCTCACCTGTTCTGCAGCTCAAGCTAACGAGGTTTACTTTCAAGAAACGCCTCCACTTTAAACAGTCCCTCAGATACATAATGTTTAGCTATTATCCTCTGCATCTGTGCCTTCCTTATTGTCGATTTCACCTTAGCAAGTTTTAACCTTCTAGCAAGACTCAACAACTCAATCCTTCTGGCGTCCTCTAATACCTCAGAGGCTGGCGCTTCCTGACATCTATCAACATCCATTGCTACTGATTTTCCACACACAAATAAATCAGAGGGACTTCCTCAATGAAATCGATAATTAATGACAATGCCCCCAAAACTGTTAATATCTCGGACGCAGGCCCAATTTTGTTATGAATCATAACGCTTTAGAAATGAACCAGCAGCAATAGACTACACCTGGGGTCTGTTTTTGAAGTTAAAACTATCTTTATTAGAATCTACTTATAATATAGAAACAAGCAAGATAAACAAAAGTTAACATTGTTGTGTGTATATATATGTGCAAATATAACTCCAAAACTATTGAGCTCGGGAGAAACAAGACTTGGAGTCTTGAGATGGCAAAGTATGAAAGTTCAGTTCAACCATGGAATAGGTGATGAGAGAGATATTTGTAATCCAGCGTAAATGTTGAGAGAAGGCAATTATGTCGAATTCCACAGGTTTCATGGTGGTAAAACAAGACAACAGTTGCTGTAAATTTTATCCGTCATCATTCCAAATCGACATACGAATTATCACGGAAAGTGACTTGTCACAAGGGGTATCGTCTTCAAGTAAATTACCACACCACACCCAGGTAAGGGTTAATACATCAGTGGTCTTCACAGGATACCCCAAATCAGATCCACTCCTACGGATCAAACGAGGTGACAACCACACATTTGAGTACGCTGAATCGATAATTAACCCACCCTTTTGGGCATAGGAAAGTTGCGATCAGTGACCCTTGGCCGCCACTTCCCTTGTTTTGATCTTTCCATTTTTCCTTCTTCGTCTCCGTCTATCTCTGAGTGTCTTTGCCCTCGGTTAAAACTAAACAAGCTGCACGTGATGTAAACAAGCTGCAGGGCAGACTGATTCACCTTCTTAATCTCTCTCTCTCTTAAAATGACAGTCCACGGCAAACAAAACCTAGGGAATCATAACAACGGCCACATCCCAATGGGAACTGACTGGTGTGCCAGTAATTGGGGTGAATGTGTGAATCCTTTCCCACATTCTGAGCAGGTGAATGGGCGCTCTCCAGTGTGAACTCGCTGATGTCTCTGTAGATGGGATGACTGAGTGAATGTCTTCCCACAGTCTGAGCAGGTGAACGGCCTGTCTCTGGCATGAACTTGCTGATGTACCTTCAGATGCGATGATTTAGTGAATCCCTTCCCACATTCTGAGCAGGTGAATGGCTTCTCCCCAGTGTGAACTTGCTGGTGACTCTGTAGGGTGGATGAATGAGTGAATCTCGTCCCACAGTCTGAGCAGGTGAATGGCTTCTCCCCAGTGTGAACTTGCTGGTGACTCTGTAGGGTGGATGAGTGAGTGAATCTCGTCCCACAGTCTGAGCAGGTGAATGGCTTACCCCAGTGTGAACTTGCTGTTGACTCTGTAGGGTGGATGAGTGAGTGAATCTCGTCCCACATTCTGAGCAGGTGAATGGCCTCTCTCCAGTGTGAACTCACTGGTGTATCTGTAGGGTGGATGACTCAGTGAATCCTTTCCCACATTCTGAGCAGGTGAACTGCTTTTCCCCCGTGTGAACTGACTGGTGTGCCAGTAATTGGGATGACCGAGTGAATCCCTTCCCACACTCTGAGCAGTTGAAGGGCTCTCTCCAGTGTGAACTCGCTGATGACTCTGTAGTGTGGATGACTGTGTGAATCCCTTCCAACAGACTGAGCATGTGAATGGCTTCTCCCCAGTGTGAACTCACTGGTGACTCTGTAGCTGAGATGAATGAGTGAATAACTTCCCACAGACTGAGCAAGTGAACGGCTTCTCCCCAGTTTGAACTCACTGGTGTGCCATTAGGTCAGATGACTGAGTGCATTCTCTCCCAGAAATTCAGCAGATGACAGCCTCTGCCCGGTGTGTACTGACTGGTGTGTCCACAGGTGGGAAGACTGACTGAATCCTTTCTCACACACAGAACAGGTGAATGGCCTTGCCCAGTGTGAACTTACCTTCAGTTGAGATGACCGAGTGAATCCATTCCCACTGTCTGAGCAGGTGAACGGCCTTTCTCCTGTGTAAAATGACGGGCGTGCCAGTTGGTCAAATGCACGAGTGAATCCCTCCCCACAGTCTGAGCAGGAAGGATGGTCGATTGAATCACTTGTTCCACTTTTTAAACATCTAGACAGAGACAGCAAAACTGGCATGCCAAGTTTGAGATCCCTGGAGACAAATTCCTTCTCATTTTTAACCTGTAAAAAGATTTACAAAATACATTAATGGGTGTAGGACAACATTTCAAGTGAGATTACTTGAGTTGCCAAGGTTTGATCACCCAATTTACTATCTCACCTTGAATGCTGAATGACTGAACTTTCGTGACCAAACTCCCTTATGAGAGTTTGTCAAGTGCCTTGCTAAAGTCCATGTAGACAACATCCACTGCCTTGACCTCCCCATCTATTTTGTTTCCTCATATGGATTACCATTCTGATCTTGCAGAGGATTAATTTTTTCCCATGTAATCTTTTTTACTCTTAACATATCTGCAGAATCCCTGAGGATTCTCCTTCACCTTGTCTGCTGGGGCAACCTCATGCCTTCTTTTATTTCACTCATAAGTGTTCACTTGAATTTCCTGTATTTCATAACTACCCCATTTGTTTCTATCTGCCTGTACCTGGTATGTGTCTCCTTTTGTTTTGATCTGGGAGAGGAAAGCCAAAGGGGTGATAGAGCTGCATGCTGGGAGGTGGTGGTAAGGTGGGGGGAGGGGGGGTTGAACGAAAGTTACAGGGGGAATGGGAGCCTGAATAACTGAACAGTGTTTGTGGAGATAGTTGTTGTTCAGTCCTCAAAGTCAGGAATCAAAAAGTTGAGCATGATGCAGTGAATATGCTGAGCCCTGAATATTTCAATACAAGGAGCAGCGTAGGAAAGGTGGATGTGTTCAGGGCATGGATCAACGCCTGGAATTATGATACTAGGATCTGGCTGCTTGGGACAGGCTGCTTTATGGCAAAGGTATAGGCAGGCAGAATATTATGGAGTATAAGAAATGCAAGAGAACACATAAGAAATAAACCAGTATGGCTAAAAGAAGGCATGAGGTTGCCCTCACAGAAAAGATGAAGGATAATTCTCTGAGATTCTAGAGATAGATTAAGAGCAAAAAGATTTCAATGCACAAAGGTGGTCCTCTGGAAAACCGGAATGGCAATCCACATGTGGAACCAAAGCAGATGGTGGAGATCTTAAATCTTAAATATTTTTCCATCTCTGTTTACTCAGGAGATGGCAAAGAGTCTCTGGGAGTGTGGAAAAGCGGCATTTAAATCGTGGACCCTATACAGATTAAAGAAGGGTAGTTAATTCACTGTTCAAAATAGAAGATAGAAATCTACAGCATATTCCAGACCATTCAGCCTAAAATGTTGTGCCAACCATGTAACCTACTCTAGTAACTGCCTAGAATTTCCCTAGCACACAGCCCTCTGTTTTTCTAAGCTCCATGTACCTATCTAAGAGGCTGTTAAAAGACCCCATTGTATCTGTCTGGACCACCGCTGCTGGCAGTGCATTCCACGCACGCACGACTCTCTGTGTAAAAATCTTACCCCTGACATCCCTCAGTATCTATTTCCAAGCACCTTAAAACTATGCCCCCTCGTGTTAGCCATTTCAACCCTGGGAAAAAAACCTCTGGCTATCCACACGCTCAATGCCCCTCATCATTTTATACACCTAAAAAAGGCTCTAAACATAAACAAGGAAATTATACATTGGATTGAGGATTTGTTAGAAGTATAGAAAATTGTAAGGGTATAGATAGGGTAAAGGCAAGCAGCTTTTTCCACTGAGGTTGGGTGGGACCACAACCAGAGGTCATGGGTAAGTGGGGAAGGTGAAAATTTAATGGAAACATTTGGAAAAGCTCTTCACTGTAATGGCTGTGAGAGTGTGGAATGAGATGCCAGCACAAGTGAATATGAGCTTGGTTTCACCACTTAAAGGAAGTTTGGATGGGAGCCTGGATGGTACAGGTATGGAGTGTGATGGTCACAGTGCAGGTAGTTGCATTAGACAACTTAAATGTTTTTTTCAGCATTTACTAGATGGGCCAAATAGCCCATTTCCGTACTGAACTTCTCCATGTTTCTATAACAGAGAAGCTGGCCAAACTTGTTTGGAAGGGAAAGATAGGAGTGACAACGGAGCAACAATGGCTGGAATTTCTGGGAGCAATTCGGGAGCTGAGTGATTCCACAGAAGTGGAAATATTAGAAAGACAGGAGGACACAACCGTGGCTAAAATGAGAAGCCAAAGCCAACATAAAGCCAGAGAGACGGCACATAATAGAGCAAAAACTTTTTGAAACCAACAGCAGACAACTAAAAAAACTCAGATGAGCTCAGTGTGTGGAATCCTGATATTGTAGTCATTAATGGGTCTTGGTAGCTCCCAACAGTCTGAGGGATTTAGAGGAACAAAATATCTGGGGCCTCGATATCTCTTGAAAACCAAAGTTCCCTGCACCAGTTATCTCTCAACTTTTATTTTGGCAGGCACATACAAACTCCACACCCTCAAAATTTCACTTCTGAAGGCCTCCCACTTACAAGTACTCCATTGCCAGGAAACAGCCTGTCCCAAACCACACTTGTTAGATCCTTTCTGATACCATCAAAATTGACCTTTCTCCAATATAGAATCTCAACCCATGGTCCAGACCTTTCTTTTTCCATATTTCCTTTGAATCTCATGACACTATGATCACTAAATTCTGTCACCAGCATTGGATCATTTCCTAACAGCTTATTGCACACTTCTACGTCGGGAATTCTACATACTGATTAAAGGCACATTTGACAAACTTTACCCCATCTAGTCCTTTTAGAGTATGGGAGTCCCAGTCAATATATGTAAAGTTAAAATCACTTACTGAATAAACCTAAATTTATAGACATGGTCTACAATCTCTCTACAAATTTGTTCCTCTAAATCCCTCAGACTGTTGGGTGTAAACAAGTCCCAATAACGGCTACAATATCATAATTCCCTGTCCTGAGCTCATCTGGCTTTCCTACGATGCTTCTTGCATTGTGATATACACAGCTCAGCACAGTCATCGCACCATGCTCAACCATTTGATTGCTGACTCTGTCTGAGGTCTGAACAACATCTGACTGCTGTCAAGAAAACAAACTCTCCCTCATTGTCACAAAAACAAAGGAGCTGATTGTGGACTACAGGAGGAATGGAGACAGGCTAACCCCATATTGACATTAATCAATCTGTGGTTAAGAAGGTGAAGAGCTTTAAGCTCCTTGGCATAAACACCACCGAGGATATCACATGGTGCCCTGACGAAGGGTCTCGGCCAGAAACGTCGATAGTGCTTCCCCTATAGATGCTACCTGGCCTGCTGTGTTCCACCAGCATTTTGTGTGTGTTGCTTGAATTTCCAGCATCTGCAGATTTCCTCATGTGTACGTACCAGCTGTGTTGTGAAAAAAGCACAATAGCACCTCTTTCACCTCGGACAGCTGAAGAAGTTTGGGATGGGGTACCAAATACTAAGAACTTTCTATAGGAACGCAATTTAGAGCATCCTGACTGGCTGCATCACTGCCTGGTATGGGAACTGTACTTCCCTTAATTGCAGGAACCTGCAGAGAGTGGTGCGGACAGCCCAGCACATCTGCAGATGTGAACTTCCCACTATTCAGGACATTTACAGAGACAGGTGTGTAAAAAGGGCCCAAAAAATATCGGGGACCAATTCACCACAACCACAAACTGTTCCTGCTGTTACCATGCAGGAAACGGTACCACAGCAAAAAGACCAACAGGCTCCAGGACATCATCTTCTACCAGGCCATCAGACTGATTAATTCCTGCTGATACAGTTGAATTTGTATGCTATATTAACTGTCATATGTACAAACTATTTATCATAAATGACTATATATTACACATTGCACATTTAGACGGAGACGTAATGTATAGGGAGGATCGATGTAATAAAGTCAATTCAATTCAATTCACGCTCTCCACTATCTGTTCTGACATTCTGGCTCCCATTCCCCCTTACAACTGATTTTAACCACATTACCCCTCACCCCTACCGTACCACTAGCAATCCTAACCACTGGGATATTACTCCCCTCTTGTTCTGTTCCCCGAACTAACGAATCCCCTATCACCCCTTTGACTTTCCTCTGCCAGGTAATCCCCCAACCCCTCCAACAGCTTCTAAAATGGTCCACCTGTTGTTTTTGGGGGATGGGCACTAGAGTACTCTGCAATGGCTATTTAACCTCATTCCCGTTCCTGACTCTCATCCCGTTTCCTGTGTCCTGCACCTTGGGTATAACTCACCTCTCTTCATGTCATATTCATCACACCCTCCAACTCCTGGATGATCCAGAATTCATCCATTTCTAGCTCCAACTCCTTAAATTGCAGCTGGACACACATCTTGTAGGACAGGGCATCAGGGACACTGGATGTCTCCCACCCTCACACCAGAGTCCCCTCTAATTTGTAATGACCAGTGTGCACATAAATCATGTACTGTGCATTCTTTCACCCAGTGACAACATGTGCACAGTGAATTTTATATAGAGAGGTAAGAACTTAGATCTCCCCTGGGTTGGATCGAGTTCATCTGCACTCTCACACAACCTATGTAGCAGGCCTGTAACAGGAAATGGAGGATTTTCTCACCAAAGCTTTTGCACATTGTCCATATGTGGTGTGCTTGCTAAATTACACTTTAAAAAGTCAGATTTCCAAATATCACTCCACTTCTTCCCACTTGTAAATTCTCCAGCAACGTTTGCATCTCCACAATACACACATCAGTTTCTTTATTGTACATAAATATTTCCCTTGAACCCTCCCCCAGGTGACTGACGGTGGTGAACTCAGTGATGGCAATGCCAATGAATATGAAGGAAAGGGCAGTAGTCTGTCTTACTGGAGTCTGGCACATTTGTGATGTGAAATCTACTTGTTGCCGAAGGACAAATGTTTTTGATGTCATTATCTTCCCAGAGAGAATGGGTCAAAACATGTCGTCGCGGGTCGAAAAGTCCAGAACAAAAAGAGGTAGCTCAAGCAACACACACAAAATGCCGGAGGAACTCAGCTGGCCAGGCAACAACTAAGCAGAGGTTTACAAAAACAGCAAAGGGAAAATCAGAGATCGGAGAATACTCTACCGCCGACCCGAGGGTGCGGCAAATCCCGTCCCACCATGGCCGTCATCTGACGGCCCAGTACTGTCCGGAATGTCCTTAGGAATTCTGAATAAAGGACAGGATCCAAAATATTCCTGGTTCCTCCGGCCCATATCCCTCCCATACCAGTGAAATGATCCCCAGTGGTGAGTCGCGGAGGGAGAGCCATGTGTGGCTTCCGATTCGGGGCCAAGTAGGGACAACGTACAAGTTTAAATCCGGGTACATGTAAGGCGGGATGAATTTTTAGAGAACGGGGAAGATGTGATATGTATGTTGCCGGGGCAGTTTCCCTCGTGACTTTAGAGAGACGAATGAAGCGAGGGGCTAGTTTCCGCCATTCCAGTTTGAGTGGACGATCTTTACTTGAACAGAGACCCGCTTGTCAATATTGAAAGAGGGGCCAAGCCGCCTATATCTGTTGGCCTTGGCCCGCAGCCCGGCTGAATTTCCTTTCCGAGTCTCTGTCCTTGAGACACCTTTGAACAAATTACTCGGCGGAGGGGACCCCGACATCTAATTTCTGATCAGGAGACTGAGCGGGCAGAAACTCAATTTGACATTCGAATGGGGTCGTACCCAGCGGTGAATGCTGAAGGGTATTGTGGGCGGACTCGGCCCAGAATAAATGGTCACTCCAAGAGGGCAGATTCCCAGACAGAAGGCAGAGAAGGGCTCGCTCCAGGTCCGGGTCTGTCCTCTCAGCCTGCCCATTAGTCTGAGGGTGGAACACCCACTGGCACAAGCTGATGGGGAGGATCAGAGACATTGCCGGGTGTCGGTGGCGAAGAGGAAGATTCAGAAGGAGGGTTCAGTGAGGTGGTGTGTGGTCTTTGGATGTGTGTAAAACGTGTGGGGTGGGTGTCGGTGATTTCAATGCGAAGGGCCTGTGCTGATGGAATGGTCTCGGGGGGTTTCTGTGTAGGAGGACTGGGCTCATTCGGACAGGTTATTGGGGGAGACGTGTGTTAATTGGGAGGTGTGTTTAATGAGCAGGCGAGCTGAGGGGGAACGGTCTCTGGTGGAGGGATGTGGGTACAGCCCGTCCGGAAGGCGCTGGGTGATTGGAAGAGGTTAGAGGAGGAGTTGTGGTGTCTGTGGGGGCTGAGAGATTCCGAAGGTCAGTATCTGTAGCTACTTGGAGACACGCGTAGTCAGTGTGAGAGTGTCCTGAAAGAGGCGTGGTTTATTATCGGGAGTCACGATCTTCAATATTTTATTTCACCTGCTATATCTCCCATTAACCTTCCTCTATATCACGGTTATGTTCTCCCAAAGTTTTCCTGCTCTCCACTAGTGATTATAAAAAATTGCAAATGCTCCTGACATCTGCGGAAATCCAGTGTGAATCCTTCACCGGTCCGGAGAAACAGCAACATTTCAGGGCTTGATTCTGCAGAGTCTCGCTCCCCGTTATTGCACGATATCAAATCTCCATGGCAACCCGATTATCCAGCAGCTTTTGGAATTCAGTAACTGCCCCATTGCATCAGCTTGCGCATCTTCTGCTTCACTGAAGGGTTCTCCCGTGTTACTAAGAAGCGACTTAACAACCTTGTTCTAATATATCGCAATTGTCCCAGTGAATGCAAATTGAGCCCCTTCCCCGCATCTCCATCCTCTGTGCGGCACATGTTTTGATTCTCGGTCAGATTCTTCGAGACACGTTCACTGTATTCTTCCGGTACTGACCGTCCACAGTCCTTACACCTACTCTGACTCTGCCTTCCAAATTCTCAATCATCCCAGCAGACTCCCCACATCTTCTCTCTTCCAAGGATAATTTACTCTAAGTTCTACTCACCAAATCGTCCATATAACTGAAAGCCAACGTTCTTAGCATTTGACTCTGCCCTTCAAAACTTCTATATCATCCTGGCAGATTCCATCACAGCCTCCCGTCTTCCAAGGATAATCTAACCCTTCTCTCCAAATCACCCGGATCACTGATAGCAAACACTCTTAGCAATTATGTGCAAGTTTATCATTTGATTGTCACGGTAAGAAGACAACATAAATAATAAAAAATAACACTGTGATTGACCTTTCTGAAGCAAAATTGCCGGTCACACATTAGTCCGACTGAAGATAATGTCAAAGGTGAAAACCAGGCAGCTTCATCACAATAAATGACTTGTGACTGCCCCCTTCAGGAATAGTTGGAGTAACGCATGTCCTTTCGTCCAGTGTGATCACAGGCGATCGGCACATTTTATCACATCCATTTCATGTCTTATTCCTCAGCAGACCAGCAAGAGCTCCCAGCCCGGAACGTCGACTGTACTCTTTCCCATAGATGCTGACTGGCCTGCTGAGTTCCTCCAGAATTCTGTGTGTGGAACCTGTAATTCGACAAGAAGTGCATCAGCTGCACGAACTTCCTTCTGAAACCTTCACTCCACGGAATATAAGCATCGAGAAATCGCCATTGACCGCGGTATTCATGAAATCTGGTGGAAATGATTTCCCGTCATATAGTCAGCATTGAGCATGGGGAATGCTTTCATAGCCTAAGAACGTTGCTGGGAATTTGAACTCGGTTAAACTAATCAATAGAATAAAGTCCCGCCTCCCACATTGTCTGGGAAGTTACTCCCATAGTGACATGTGGTTGTACATTTCATTTGGTTCACGTTTGTAAAACTACCGTCCGGCCTGTTCCTGAGCAACAATAACGAGACCGCTCTCACTGCCGACTGACATGTACAAGCAATTTATTCCGTTCATTTACAACTGATATTTGTGGTTGTTGCCGACTGTGTCAGCGATCCTGCACCACGCGATAGGGGAAATGTGTGAACGGGTTAAACGATGGCATTGGAGAGCGAGGGGCTGGGAACGGAACTGCAGGAGAGCGAGCAACTCCGGAAAATTTGGATTTAACTCATTTCCTCTCTCCACAATGTCGGTTATGAGGTCAGATCTCCATTGCTATTAATTATTCTTCTACATTCTTCAGGTTTTATCTTCCGTCCGTTTTATTCTCGGAAAACACTGTAATGAAATGAGTTTACATTTAATGGAATCGCAATGACACTCCCTAATTCCAAACACTACACCTACGGATAAACTCAGAGAGCGCGGCTGCATTACCACTGAACGATCCTTTGCTCTAATTGTGTAACATTGAATGCGCTGTCTTCACTAAAAGACATTTAACCCCACTGGGCCGTTACACAGCACCATAACCGATTGTGTTCGGCTCATTTTACCGTCTGATCATGCAGGTCGAATCAGAAAAGGAGACCCAGCATCTTCGAGTAGCTTCGGCATTTCAGAATTATTTTCCTAAGCAATGAAAACACGGGGTCACTCAGGTCAGGAACGAAATACGCAAAGGAATAGGTCTGAATTTTAAATCAGTAATCAGACTCTGCCGGTACCTGCGAGTAGAAGTGAATTCAGGATTTTGCTGCATATCAAGTTTAAAACATTCTAATGGGGATCACTGAACTGAACATACGGCAACTCCACCCTTTCTGAAAATTTTCCTCGGAAAAAGTTACGGGAAACAAAGCGGCACGACCTGTGCAGGAATTTCGGGACAAATCTGATGTTTCAGTAATTAGAAACGACTTCTCATTGACCTAACGCTTTATCAGTGATACACCAATTCGGATTGCGTAGTATGTTTCCAGAAATCCCGAATCAGACGAAGGAGCAATTTCAATGGCGGGGACTCGATCGAGATATGAAGTCGCTCCGCTGATTGGGACGTTTCTCCGGAAAGTGTCTTTAAATGCTGCAAACCGGGCAGAGATCAAAATCAGCACGTCAGCTTTATATTGAGTTAATCCTGGGTAGGTAGAGTCAAACATAGTTAATTGAACGCTCTTAATTAGATAATCTGTACTGTTCGTGCTTATTTTAATATACCGGCTGCCAACGTGTCAGTGGGACAAGGACAGAGTCTGAATTTCCAGACGTATCGCGCTCTTTTGAAATTGGAGAATGATGACGAATATATTCAGTCCCGCAGGAAAACCGGACAGAAAGTCGCCAGATGATTCTGACTTTGAACTTGCATTTTAAAATCTAAGAACAGGCGTTGAAGGCTTGAGAAACCGGTGTGATGTGTCTTTGAATCAGAATAAATTTAATAAGACCATAAAACCCTTGAAAAGTATTAGACATTCGGCCAGTCGAATCCGCTCCGCCATTCCGTTATGGTTGATTTATAATTATTTTTCTGCCTTCGCGCCCCTAACCTTTGACGCCCTGATTAACTAAGAAGCTATAAAACTCTGCCTTAAATCCATCCAGTGTCTTGACCTGCACCGTCGACTGTGCCAATCGATTCACAGATTTACCGTGCGTGGCTAAAGGATAAAATCTTCATCTGTGTTGCAAATTGACGTCTCTCAATTCTGTGCCCTCCCCTCCTAATCTCCCCCACTAATGGAAAATGTCCTTTCAACTCCACTCTGTCGAGGCATTGCAACATTCGAAATGTTTCAATCAGATCCCGCCTCATTCTTCTGAACCCCCGTGAATACAGACTCGGAGCCTTCAATTCACAGGAATTGTTTACAACCCAGTTGCGTGCGACACGTGGCACTGCAAAGGGGTCACAGTTCAGTACCATCACAGTCCAACAGCCCTGGGAAACAATGAAACCCGGAATATATAAAGCAGGACATTAGCTTGAATGATCCGGGCAGTAATGGCTCGAACTCAATGTGAATGTATACATTTTAGAATCAGTGTAAGGAACAAAGCGTAAGGTCTTTAAACTTGCTTCTAAACGTTCCCCATGTTAGACATCATTACTGTGAAGGGCCGGTGCTGCAAACCTGCTGTAGCAAGGACAGCCTGTATTCACTGTATGGAAATACTGTCAGGCCAATGGGAAATGTGTCCCGATGTGTTGTCAAATTAGAGCGAAGTTGGGCCGAAGCAAAATGACTTCTCATTCATACTGTGGGCTTCGACTTGTGCCGAAACTAGAGAGCTTCAGCCAGACAGAGAAAGGAAAAAAACAATCACCCTGCAGACATAAATTTAGCGAAAACACCGAACAAGAGAGAGAGAGAATGAACGGTGGGTGTCCGGTTCGGCAGCCACGACCAGCACTCTGCAAACGTTTAGGTAATACACACCTCGAGAATGGATATATGTGTTTTCAACATTAGATACCCGGGTGATTTAATCTGCAAGGTAAAATGCATTGCTACGGGAGGGATGTAATCAACCGCCGTTATCAATAACGGGAAAGGAGAGTCTGAATGAAAGGCGATGCAGTCCTGCTGGGGAGAAACGTAATCACTGAGAATAACGTTTTCAGGGAGTTTAATTTATTACCATCCTTGTGAATCAAGTGTGGGATTACTTCCGATATTGGAACATTATTTGACGCGTTCATCTGAGCGGTACAGACTTCTAAAAAAATCAAAGCTGAGGTAGCGGGGGAGAGCAGAAGAACTTTCAACTGCTCTCTGAATCTGGTCTGGGTCACTCCGTAGATAAATGTATTGGTGCAGCTGCTGAAATTCTGAATCACAGAACCCGCAATCTGTGCCTGAAAAAGCCGAATAGACATTTCCAGGTCTGTGTAGAGGCATCGCATGAGAATGAAGACCAGACTGGTTGTCGCCCAACAGAGAAGGAAACTCGCCGACAGGCTGAAGAGCAGAATGATGGATTGTCTCCGACTCTCCATCTCCGGATCTCGCTGTTTCCCGCAATTTCCCCGTCCCTTCAGCCCCCTGCGGACTCTGCTCGCCGCCAGTATCTGTCTGAAGGTCAGAGCATTGAGGGTCAAAATGAGGAAGAAAGGAAGTAGCGGATTCAACAGGTGGTCCGCCCAATAAAACCACTCAAACGATCCCGAAATAAGAAGTATGGACCTACCGAAACATACCCAGTTACGCTTTACCAACAACGCTGTTCCTTCCATATATATGACATAAAATGGTATGTTTTTTAAACAGAAACCGATAGATACCGCGCCAATCACTATACCCGCAATTCTGGGGATGCAGTACTTCGTTTTAAATTTAGCGGAGCAAATGGCCACAAAGCGATCGAAAGTGAAAGCGACAGTAAACCACACGGAACAGTCAACGGCCACGTGACACAGGACGTAGTGGACAAGGCAGAACGGAGCGTTGTCAAGTACTCCGTAATGAAATCTGTATGCTCGACTCATCTGGTAGAACAGGACTTCGTTAATCACCACCATTAGATCCGCTGCCGCCATCGCCACCAGGTACCGCGTGACGCATTTGGAGAGACCGCAGTTTCCTCGGCTGAGAATGATGATCGCCACAAGGTTAACTGCAGTGAAACAAAAATGACCAAAAATAAGAATAAAGAAATTCAAACGTATTTTTTTGTAGAAACACAGCCGTCAATTGTTCTCTTGAAATTAAATATCTGCTGGACATTATCAGTGGAAGTAAAAAGATACTTTGTTTGTTTGATCACGTGCCCGCAGCATAAAATGTTTTACAGTAGCGCATGCTCACATTAATCTCTTCACGTTCACCGATGCAGCAGCGATGAGTAGAGTCCAAGAATGATAGATCACATTAACGGGTCCTTCGGCCCAATATCTCCATGCCGACCGACGTGGCCATCTGATACCGTTGTCCGTGATTGGATCAGACTCGTCAAACCGTCCATGTGCACTTTAAATATTGTTAACGACTCTGTTGCTCCCATTTCCTTTCTCAGGTTGTTCAATACACAGAGCAACTTCTATGTGAGGAAACGTCGCTCGCAATCCAGCTACATTTCTGCCCTCAATAAAATGCCACTCGGCCGAACCTCTCCCTGTAACTCAACCCCGAGAGTCCCTGCAGCGTCTTTGTGAATACTGTCTGCACTCTTTTCAGCGGACTTCTGCCTTTCCTATAACAGGGCGACCCCTCAATAAAATGCCACTCGGCCGAACCTCTCCCTGTAACTCAACCCCGAGAGTCCCTGCAGCATCTTTGTGAATACTGTCTGCACTCTTTTCAGCGGACTTCTGCCTTTCCTATAACAGGGCGACCCCTCAATAAAATGCCCCTCGGCCGAACCTCTCCCTGTAACTCAACCCCGAGAGTCCCTGCAGCATCTTTGTGAATACTGTCTGCACTCTTTTCAGCGGACTTCTGCCTTTCCTATAACAGAGCGACCAAGACTGTTCACAGAACTCCAAGCGCGGTATCTCCAAGGAGAGGGGGAGTGTAATTGAAGTGTGCATCTACGCTTCTTTCCGAAAGTCTGAGTTACTATTCGATTGCAGGGTCAGATTCTGAAAACAAGACCTTGCACCGCAGCAACCTTCCCTCTGTTTTATTTTACTGCTTCGGGGACAAACCATTGCTCTGAGAAGAACATTGTTACCCGGTCTTAAAAGTGCTCGGCACTTGTAATGTTTTTTTAAAATCTGTAATATGCAAGTCAAACGATGACAAAACATATCACACAACACACGTAAACACTGTCAGACAGTCACAATTGACAGGGAGGATGCAACAGTGAAATGTTCTGACGGGACGGCGATGGTGGTTTCTGAACAGTGAGCGACCGACTTCCATTCTGTCTTCATTGTGACCATTTGTGACAGTGTTGTAACTTGAAACAATGACAATGCACGTACGCTGAAGCTAAAATGTTTCAATGTAAATGTGGTTAGTTTAGTGTTTAGCACATTTATGGATTATACTCATTAATACAGTTAAATTCATCATTATATTACCAAAGGCTTCGAAAGATTTTAGCATAATTTCAAAATGATGTTTACATGGTGTAAAAGAAATTCCAGCTGCTTGTCCACAAATGCCACGTTCGCGGGGGAATTTCAATCATGGCGAGGCTGTGGTATGGAATTGATGACGGGCGCAGTAAAAGAAGTCCTGAGCCTTCGAGCCGGAATCGAACCAGCGACCTAAGGATGACTCCATTTCCTCTACAGTCCTCCGCTCTACCAACTGAGCTATCGAAGGAAAAACCACACCAAGTTTCTCCACGCTGGTTCCTACCGACAATCATTATGCAGATTACAGCCTGGCATCTGTCGACCGATGGCAGAAGCCTGCCTATGGTAACTATCTCGTCCTTCCAGCACTGGGGGCCATAGGCCACGGGATGACGCCTATCACCGCGTTTCTGACAATTCTAGGGACACTACGATTCCAGCACAGCTCTTTGATCGTCCTCGCCCGTTCAAATCAAAGGTTACTCAGCTTTCTCTTTTCACCCAGTAACCAGGGCAATGTCCTTCTACCCACACACCTGATTTATGCCTGAATCGTCGCCTGCAGCTCATGCATTACTGAAACACCAGCTGCCAGCCAGCTTTCCCTCCTATCTGCTTTCAACGCAGCAAACCTACGACATTTTCTCCCGGCCCATTGACTGAGACACTTTCCGCTCGCTCTGCGCCAACCGCATCTTTTTGGAATATAATATGTTGTTTTTCCAAATCATTGCTGAACGGACTGACTAGAATTGCACAAAAGTGCGGTAATTATTTCTGCCTACACAGACTATGAGAGAAATGGTCAGTGGTCCCATATTGATGCCTCGCCACATCCAGCCTGACGGGAGTACCCTTACCCCGCTGGAGAACATCCCGCAGTGGCATTTGGTCACAGAGTCATCGAGCAGTACGACACTGAAACAGGCTCTTCTGCTCATCCTCCAGCGCCGAACTGATCCTCTCCCTAGTCCCATGGACATTGCACCTGGACCATGCCGTCCATAACCCTCCCATTCATGTCGGATCCAATTTCCTCTTCAATGTTGAAATCGGTCCCGCATCCGCCATTTCCGTTGGAAGCCCATTCCACACTCTCGCTGCCTCAAGAAGATGTCTCGCCGCATATTGCCCGGATATATTTCACCTTTCACCCGTAGCTCACTACTCTAGTCAAACCTCATATTAACTATATAACCATATAAAAATTACAGCACGGAAACAGGCCATCTCGGCCCTTCTAGTTTGTGCCGGACGCTTACTCTAACCTAGTCCCACTGACCCGCAGTAAGACCATAACCCTCCATTCCTTTCCTGTCCATACACCTATCCAATTTTATCTTAAATGACATTACCGAACCGGCCTCTACCACTTCTACTGGAAGTTCGTTCCACACAACTACCATTCCCTGATTAATGACATTCCTCCTCGTGTTACCATTAAACGTTTGCCCCCTAACTCTCAACTCATGTCCTCTTGTTTGAATCTCCCCTACTCTCAATGGAAAAAGCCTATCCACGTCAACTCTGTCTATCCCCCTCATAATTTTAAATACTTCTATCAAGTCCCCCCTCAGCCTTCTACACTCTAAAGAATAAAGACCTAACTTGTTCAACCTTTCCCTGTAACTTTGTTGCTGAAACCCAGGTAACATTCTAGTAATATTCTCTGGACTCTCTCTATTTTGTTGATATCTTTCCTATAATTCGGTGACCAGAACTGCACACAATTCTCCAAATTCGGCCTTACCAATGCCTTGTACGATTTTAACATTATAACCCAACTCCTATACTCAATGCTCTGATTTATAAAGGCCAGGATACCAAAAGATTTCTTCAACATCCTATCCACATGAGATTCCACCTTTAGGGAACTATGCACCATTATTCCCAGATCACTCTGTTCTACTGCATTTTTCTATGCCCTACCATTTACCATGTATGTCCTATTTGGATTATTCCTAGCAAAATGTAGCACCTCACAATTAACAGCATTAATCTCCATCTGCCATCGCTCAGCCCACTCTTCTAACTGGCCTAAATATCTCTGGAAGCTTTGAAAACCTACTTCATTATTCACAACGTCACCTACCTTAGTATCATCTGCATACTTAGTAATCCAATTTACCACCTCATCATCCAGATCATTAATGTATAGGACAAACAACATTGGACCCAGTAGAGATCCCTGAGGCACACCACTAGTCACCTGCCTCCAACCTGACAAACAGCTATCCACCACTACTCTCTGGCATCTCCCATCCAGCCACTGCTGAATCCATTTAACTACTTCAATATTAATACTTAACGATTGAACCTTCCTAACTAACCTTCCGTGCGGAATCTTGTCGAAGGCCTTACTGAAGTCCATATAGACAACATCCACTGCTTTCCCCTCGTCAACGTTTCTCCTAAACTGTTTAAAACATTCAATAAGTTTTGTCAAACATGACCTTCCACACACAAATCCATGCTGACTGTTCCTAATCAGACTCTGACTATCCAGATAATTATATATACCATCTCTAAGAATATATCTCATTAATTTACCCACCACTGACTTCAAACTCACAGGCCTGTAATTGCTAGGATTACTCTTAGAACCCTTTTAAAACATTGGAACAACATGAGAAATACGGCAACCTTCCGGCACCATCCCCGTTTCTAATGACATTTGAAATATTTCTGTCAGAGCCCCTGCTATTTCTACACTAACTTCTCCCAAGGTCCTAGGGAATACGCAGCCAGGACTCGGAGACTTATCCACTTTTATATTCCTTAAAAGCGCCAGTACTTCCTCCTCTTTAATCGTCATTGTTTCCATAACTTCCCTACTTGTTTCCCTAACGTTACACAATTCACTATCCTTCTCCTTAATGAATACAGAAAAAAAGAAATTGTTCAAAATCTCTCCCATCTCTTTCGGCTCCACACATAGCTGTCCACTCTAATTCTCTAAGGGACCAATTTTATCCCTCACTATCCTTTTGCTATTAACATAACTGCAGTAAATCCTTCGAATTTGTTTTCACCTTAGTTGCCAAAGCAACCTCATATCTTCTTTTAGCTTTTCTAATTTCTTTCTTAAGGTTCATCTTACATTCTTTATATTCGTCGAGCACCTCATTTACTCCATGCTGCCTATATTTATTGTAGATATCTCTCTTTTTCCGATCAAAGTTTCCAATATCCCTTGAAAACCTTTGCTCTCTCAAACTTTTAATCCTTCCTTTCAACCTAACAGGAACATAAAGATTCTGTACCATCAAATGTTCCCCTTTAAATGACCTCCACTTCTCTAGCACATCCTTCCCATAAAAAAATTGTCCTAATCCACTCTTTCTAAATCTTTTTGCATCTCCTCAAAGTTAACCTTTCTCCAATCAAAATTTGAACCGTGGGTGCAGGCCTATCCTTCTCCATAACTATTTTGAAACTAATGGCATTGTGATCACTGGACCCGAAATGCTCCCCAACACATACCTCCGTCACCTGACCTATTTCATTCCCTAACAGGAGGTCCAACGCTGCCCCTTCTTTCTCCATTCCCAGTATATTTGGGGAACATAAAAATCTCACACAATCACAACCCTGTGCTTACTACAAATATCTGCTATCTACTTGCAAATTTGCTCCTCCAATTATCGCTCCACATTAGGTGGTCTATAATACACCCCTATAAGTGTTACTACACCCAATTCCACCCAGATAGCCTCCCTAGATGACCCCGCTAATCTATCCTGCCAGAGCACTGCTTTAATGTTTTCTCTGACAAGCAACGCAACACCTCCCCCTCTTGTCCCTCCAATTCTATCACACCTGAAGCAACGAAATCCAGGAATATTTAGTTGCCAATCACACCCCTCCTGCAACCATGTTTCTCTAATAGCTACAACATCATATTTCCAGGTATCAATCCATGCTCTAAGCTCACCCACCTTTCTTACAATGCTCGGAGCATTAAAATAAATGCATTTAAGAAATTCTCCGCTCTTCCTCTCTGTTTATCTCTAACAGTACAAAGAACTTTACTGTCTTCTTTTTCTTCCTTCTCTCATACATCTGTTCCTACACTCTGGTTCCCTCCCCATCATATCTAGTTTAAATCCACTGGAGCTTCTCTCGCAAACCTACCTGCAAGAATATGTGTCCCCCTCCAGTTCAGATGTAAACCATCCCGCCGGAACAGGTCCCACTTTCCCTGGAAAACTGCCCAATTATCTGTAAATCTGAAGCCCTCCCTCCGGCACCATGCCTTCAGCCACGTGTTGATCTGCACTATCTTACTATTTGTAAACTTACCTGCACGTGGCACTGGTGGCAATCCCGAGATCGCTATCCTGGAGGTCCTGTCCTTTAACTTGGCACCTAGCTCCCTAAACTCACCTTTCAGCACCTCCTCACTCTTCCTGCCCAAGATATTGGTCCCTACATGGACCACGACATCCGGCTGCTCACCCTCCCTCTTGAGAATACTGAGAACTCGATCCAAGATATCACGGACCCTGGCACCAGGGAGGCAACAGACCATCCGGGATTCTCTATCTCTTCCACAGAACCTCCTATCTGTCCCCCAAACTATCGAATCACCTATCAATATTGCTCTCCTCTTTTCCCTCCTTCCCTTCTGAGGTGAGGGTCCAGTCTCGGTGCCAGAGATGCAACCACAGTAACTTGTCCCTGGTAGGTCGTCCCCACCAACAGTGTACAAAACGGTATACTTATTGTTGATGGGAACAGCCACAGGGGTGCTCTGCTCTTCCTGCCTATTCTCCTTCCCTCTCCTGACAGTCACCCAACTACCTGTCTCCTGACTCTTAGGGGTGACTATCTCTCTGAAACTCCTGTCTATTTCTGCCTCTGCCACCCGAATGGTCCGAAGTTCATCCAGCTCCAGCTCCATTTCCAAACACTGTTTGTCAGGAGCTGCAGCTGTATGCACCTTTTACAGGTGTAGTCATCAGGGACAACTGTGCTCGCCCTGACTTCCCACATACTGCAAACAGAGCACTCAACTGCCCTAACTGCTGCCCCCATTACCTACTCCTAATCTAATTAGATTAATTAAAGGAGTTTACCCGGCCTTAATTCACCTGGAGTGAATCTCGTATTCAGCCTCTGCTCACTATTTAAGTTCTCCCGCTGCCTCACGGGCCGACATTCACTCGCTTGCTCAGTTGTGCCCCGTTCAAACCTCTCCTCTGCCTGTTCTTGCCTCTGCCTGATTGAGCCAAAGCCGACCCAATCTACCTGAGTCGACTACGACTCTGGCCGTAACGATGATGGCCGCTATAGATGGCGGTCTCTCGTTTTAAACATTTGGCGCGCTACGTCACGCGCCTGCGCAGTCTAGCTTCCTTGCCGTGATCAGTTGAAAAAAAACAGCTTCTCTC
This sequence comes from Hemitrygon akajei, assembly GCF_048418815.1. NCBI lineage: Eukaryota > Metazoa > Chordata > Chondrichthyes > Myliobatiformes > Dasyatidae > Hemitrygon > Hemitrygon akajei. Next base: position 120,768 of record NW_027331975.1, on the reverse strand, counting down.
CTAGCTTCTTTTACCTCTTCCCTCTCCGCCTCTTGCTGCGATTTAAATAATCGTTGAAATTTCCCTTTCCTTTTTAAACCTGATGTGGCAAAGCTCCAGCGGTAACACAGGAAATGAAAGAATGCTTCCATCCCTTGCTCACGAAAATGTAAAACGCAGCATGCTCTGCTTTGAAATCTATTAAACTTGATGCAAGATTCAACAGGAATATTTTCTGTTACAATGCAGCTTTCCATTCTGGGATCCACGAACCTCTCTCTTACTGGTAAAAGTACATAGCATAAACAGTTTCGGAAACTCCTGAACTGCAACATAATTAGATCTGATTTAATGGAAGGAAACTAAATGGCACAGTACTATATTCCCAATGAGTTTGTATAAACGCGGGAAAAAGACGTAATAACGAAAGGCATTGGGTAGAGATCCTGCAGGTGCCTGCAACCCATAAATGGTCATGAATTACTGCAATCCTGATTACGTGTTTGTGAAGGGAATGGGATGTTCCCAATCATACCCCACTCCCTCAACATGAGTAGGTGTTGACGTCATAATACTGAAGATTAACACGTGACACAGACATCATTGATATCTGCGCATGCATAAGGGTCCCTGACGTACAGTACGCATTTAGATTCAGCCGAGTTTTTTTTTACACGCAACAAAAAGCTGAGCAAGTCAGCAGCATCTATGGAGGGAAATTTGCAGTTGTGACTTCCGACCTCATTCGGAATGGAAAAGAAGTTAGCAGAGGTCAGAGTAAAATAATGCGGTTGAATTCGAGACCACATATTGCAAGGTTGTATTGCAAGTATATTCATAAACGTTTCCTTAGATTCGGCATTTAAACTTTTACAAACTTCTACAGACTCACAGTGGTTTGTCCATTTTGTCTGCTTTTGCATGTTCATTGTCGCATCTTGTGTCATCGTCGTAATTATTTTATAAAACTACTTTGATATTGAACTTCGTCATTCTTAATTCTGAGTTTCAGTTTTTCATCTACCACAGAGGAATTTAATCTGATGTTATACGTATGAATAGACACGTGGCGCGCAAAGATAACAATCACTTTGTTGCTGCTTAATCTGCTGGTTACAATAGACAATAGACAATAGACAACAGGTGCAGAAGTAGACCATTCGGCCCTTCGAGCCTGCACCGCCGTTTTGAGATCATGGCTGATCAACTACTATTAATACCCGGTTCCTGCTTTGTCCCCATATCCCTTGATTCCCCTATCCATAAGATACCTATCTAGCTCTTTCTTGAAAGCATCCAGAGAATTGGCCTCCACTACCTTCCGAGGCAGTGCATTCCAGACCCCCACAACTCTCTGAGGGAAGAAGCTTTTCCTTAACTCTGTCCTAAATGACCTACCCCTTATTCTCAAACTATGCCCTCTGGTACTGGACTCTCCCAGCATCTGGAACATATTTCCTGCCTCTATCCTATCCAATCCCTTAAAAATCTTATATGTTTCAATCAGATCACCTCTCAATCTCCTGAATTCCAACGTATACAAGCCCAGTTTCTCTAACCTCTCTGCGTAAGACAGTCCAGACATCCCAGGAATTAATCTCGTGAATCTACGCTGCACTTCCTCTACAGCCAGGATGTCCTTCCTTAACCCTGGAGACCAAAACTGTACACAATACTCCAGGTGTGGTTTCACCAGGGCTCTGTACAAATGCAAGAGGATTTCCTTGCTCTTGTACTCAATTCCTTTTGTAATAAAGGCCAACATTCCATTAGCTTTCTTCACTGCCTGCTGCACTTGCTCATTCACCTTCAGTGACTGATGAACAAGGACTCCTAGATCTCTTTGTATTTCTCCCTTAGCGAACTCTACACTGTTCAGATAATAATCTTCCTTCCTGTTCATACTCCCAAAGTGGATAACCTCACACTTATCAACATTAAACGTCATCTGCCAAGTATCTGCCCACTCACCCAGCCTATCCAAGTCACCCTGAATTCTCCTAACATCCTCATCACATGTTACATTGTCACACAGCTTAGTATCATCAGCAAATTTGCTGATGTTATTTTCAATGCCTTCATCCAGATCGTTGACGTAAATTGTAAACAGCTGTGGTCCCAATACCGAGCCCTGTGGCACCCCACTAGTCACCACCTGCCATTCCGAGAAACACCCATTCACCGCTACCCTTTGCTTTCTACCTGCCAACCAGTTTTCTATCCATGTCAATGTATTCCCCCCGATGCCCTGAGCTTTGATTTTACCCACCAATCTCCTATGTGGGACCTTATCAAATGCCTTCTGAAAATCGAGGTACACTACATCCACTGGATCTCCCCCGACTAACAACCTCCAAAAACTCCAACAGATTAGTCAAGTATGATTTACCCTTGGTAAATCCATGCTGGCTCGGCCCAATCCTATCACTGCTATCTAGATATGTCACTATTTCATCCTTAGTAATGGACTCTAGCATCTTCCCCACCACCGATGTCAGGCTGACAGGTCGATAGTTCTCTGTTTTCTCCCTCCCTCCTTTCTTAAAAAGTGGGATAACTTTAGCCATTCTCCAATCCTCAGAATTTATCCTGAATTTAAGGAACATTGGAAAATGATTACCAATGCATCCGCAATTTCCAGAGCCCCCTCCTTTAGTACCCTAGGATGCAGAACATCTGGACATGGGGATTTGTCAGCCTTCAGTCCCATCAGTCTTCTCATCACCGTTACCTTCCTAATGTCAATCTGTTTCTTTTCCTCTGTTACCCTATGTCCTTGGCCCATCCAAACATCTGGGAGTTTGCTTGTGTCTTCCTTAGTGAAAACGGATCTAAAGTACTCATTAAATTCTTCTGCCATTTCTCTGTTTCCCATAACAATTTCACCCAATTCATTCTTCAAGGTCCCAACATTGTTCTTAACTATCTTCTTTCTCTTCATATACCTAAAAAAGCTTTTGCTCTCTTCCTTTATATTCCTGGCTAGCTTGCGTTCGTACCTCGTTTTTTCTCCCCGTATTGTCTTTTTAGTTAAGTTCTGTTGTTCCTTAAAAAGTTCCCAATCATCTGTCCTCCCACTCACCTTAGCTCTGTCATACTTCCTTTTTTTTCATGCTATTCAATCTCTGACTTCCTTTGTCAACCACTGTGGCCCCTTTCCCCGCTTTGAATCCTTCCTTCTCTGGGGGATGAACTGATTTTGCACGTTGTGCATTATTCCCAAGAATACCTGCCATTGCTGTTCCACTTGTCCTTTCTGCTAGGCTATCCGTCCAGTCAACTTTGGCCAGCTACTCCCTCATGGCTCCATCGTTTCCCCTGTTCAGCTGCAACACTGACACCTCCGAGCTGCCCTTATCCTTCTCATATTGCAGATAAAAACTTATCATATTATGATATTACGTTTCCATGCAAAGCACAGCGAGTTATAAACTGAGAGCTGATACAAAAGTAAGATATTCTACATATTTATGACAAAACACAGTTAGGGATAATTGCACGCACATGTTATTTACAGAGTTTGCCATTCAGTGTAAAGAGATACTTCACCCCATTCTTCAGCTCCTCCCTGAATTTCCTCTGTGTCAGTCCATATATACACGTGTTGGTGCAGGAACTGAGAAACATTAACATATACCCGAACACTTGTAGGATAAATGTAGGCGTGTTGTAATATTTGTCTGTGAAATACACGTTTACCGCTGCCCAGGTCATGGAGTGTACAATATTGGTTATCCATAATAATATGAAATTGGCAGATAGAGAGAACAACAAAACCATTGACTTTCTCCGTTTCTTAACCTCTGGATCACTTTTGCTGTCAGTATTGCTCCGAAGACCACGGCGAACCATATTCGCTGCTATGATGGATCTGGTGGTTAAAACATTGAACAGCAGAATTAAACCAACTGGTAACAACGGGGTAATGATTGTGTCAAATAACTCGTAACCTCTCCACAGGGATGATGTATAGTACTCGGGTTTGGGAATGCACGTCCCTGGTTCTGCTGCAAAGTAAAATGGAAATGACTGAACACAGCTGCCTACGGCCACTGCCACGATCACCACGGTCGCTGTTCTCTCCGTACAATATCGGGGCCGCAGCTTCGGAAGGCAGATCGCGACGTAGCGATCGAAAGTGAAACTGACCGTCAGCCAAACGGAACAATCCAATGCTACAATCGTCAGAATAGGTCGCACAACACACAGCGGGGGTTTCACCAAAAAAACAGCATACTGATAGAGAGCATTGATTTTCTCCAATACAACACCAAGGACAACGACCATCAGATCTGCTACCGCCATGGCCACGAGGTAGCGAGTGATACATTTGGAGAGCCCACAATTTCTGCGAGACAGGATCACAATCGCCGCTAAATTAACTGGGACAAGAGAGATAGAAAGAGACAGTAATTTCTCAATGTGTCTCGATTGCTCAGTGTGAGTTTGTTGCATGGTAAAACTGGTAGTCCAATCGCGCAGTGTAGGTAACAGTCCGCACAATTGTTCGTTTTACCAAAATGCATTACCGTACATTTCCCAATACTGTATTCCATCTCTCACTTTTGTGCCCATTCTTCCAATATGTCTAAGCACCGCTGCAATCGCATTGCTTCCTCAGCAATACCTACCTGTCCACCCATCATTCGTATCATCCGCACACTTTGCCACAAAGCCGTCAGTCCCATCATGGTAATCCTTGGTGGGAGGGAGAAGAAATCCATGGTGGAAATTTGTTTCTGGGATCGCAAGTCAGCGAATAGTGATTTGCTCAGCGATTGTTGCCGGGCCAATTGCCATGTGTCATCTATATCGAAGATTTAGATAACAGTGTGCAAAACCCGGGGAATAAATTTACAGACGACAATAAAATAGATTGTCTAATGGAGAGTGAGGTCAGCTATCAAACATCAGGCTGCTATCTTCATCGGCTCAGTCAGTTGGACAAAGAATGGAATGGTGGAGCTTAATTGGGACACGTGGAGGGTTTTACTTTTGAAAGATAAGAAAGGTAGGAGATTCTCAGCGAACATTAGGGATTCGTGGAGTCTCGAGAATAGAGGTGTGTATATTTCAAGAACATGATTCACTGAAAGTGGAACATAAGGCGGACAGGGTTGTTATGAAGCTCGCATCCATAGGCTTCATCAGTGAAGGAACTGAGCAAAAAAATTTGGATGGGAATGGAAATGTACACGTCTGTGTTACGCCTGTACACAAACAACTGTGAGCATTGTGGTCACCTTGTAGTTGGAAAGGCTCACACTGAATTAGTCCAGAAACAATTTACCAGAATGTTTCCAGGATTTTAGAAACTGCTTTGCAGAGAGAGATTGATCAGAGCTGGGCATTATTCGCTGCAGCGCAGGTAGATGGGCGTTAATCACACAGAAGCACAGAAAACCACAAGGGACAGAGACAGTGTAAATTCACCCAGTCTATTTTTACAGGGTTGCGGAATCCCGATCCTGACGGCGCGGGTATCAATTGAGTGGGGAAGGTTCAATAGGTATTTGAGGGGTAACGTTTATACAAATGGGACAATTAGGTGAATTATGCTGCGCAATGACGTGGCTGTAGGAGATCCAATAATCAAAGGCAGTTGGATGGGTGAATGGTTATGAAGCGTTTGAAAGGTTCTGAGGCGATCGCTGAAACATCGCACAGCATCATATTTGACATGGAATCTTCAGATCAAATAACTCTTTTTCGTGCTGCATAACTCTACCCCTCCAGAATAAATTGACATTTTCGTTTATTCTAAATTCAGTGTATTTCCATAGAACTCTTTCCCCTCTGGATTAATTTTACTTTTCTCTTATATCCCTTATGAACTTCCATTGACCCTTCAGATATCAGTTTCCAATGGACTGGCAACCAGGACAGCATATATCCTTTGGCTGAATACCAGGACAGTCACCATAACTATTCCAGACAGAGGACATCATGAATCACACACAATCACTTTGTATTAGAATCTGAACCAGACTCAGGTTTAATATCAGTGGCAAATTCATTACATCCAAAACAAAAATGTTATGATTATACAGAAAAGGTGATGATTCAGTACATTAAAACAAACAAGAAAAAAACAGTAAAGTTATCAAAGTCACGCAAATCATATTTTAAACAAATCGATGTAAAGTCTTTCTTTTTTCATTATTTCCTGAGTGATTTTACATGAAAAGACTTGAACAGCAAAACACGTCCGCTCTAAATTGCAGCGCATAATTTAAAAACTACAGTATGTCGCACATCTCGGCATTTCCGTGACCTTACCTGGAATACCAACGGCTGCCAGTACGGGATAGTAAATTGAGACGATATAATAAATCGCTGGGTATCCCATTTTCTGCCAGAAGCGTCGATCAGTTGTACGAAAAGTGCCAACTTGCCCAGATGCGGTGGTTCAGTGAGACCTTATACACCAGGAGGAAAGTCCCTTAAGCCAATTAATGCCCCCTTAGTTACATTAGCCACAGGACAGTGAACAAACAACCAGTGTTTTTTTCGGTCTATTTTTACTCATTGTGACATTGGGTAACACACTGAACTCTTGGCGGTTCATGACAAACAATGGGTTCGATGTTCATTCAATGTATTTCAGAGGAGTCAGTGAAATAGTGTATCACAGCACAAGAAACTAGACCCATCCAGTCCGTGTCAAATTCTGCCTCGACTTCCGTACCGTTACATTCACGTACTTACCCAAATTTCTCTTAAATGTTACTTCAAGTCCATGTCCACCACTTTCGCTGGCAACTAGTTGCACAGTCTCCCCACTCGTGAAATAGAGCTCCCCATCAGGTTCCCTTAAATATTTTACTTTTCATCCCTAACCTATGAACGGCAGTTTTAGTCTCACCCAAATAGAGACAAAAGCCTGATTCCATTTACCCCTCATAATTTGTATGCCTCTTTGCAATCTCCCCACATTCTCCTGTGCTCAGGATCAGGAAAACAAAATCAATGTCCGAAATAATTCAACCATTCCCCATAAATCAGATCTTCAAGCTTCAACAAAGGCCTTGTCAACTTTCTCTGTATGTGTTCACTCTCAGTGATTTATTGTGCAGGTAGTTGATCAGAACTCCACATAATACTCCAAACCAAGTCTCACCAACGTACAATTCAACTTCAGAATTACATCCTCAGCTAAATAGTCTGATTTGTCAAAGCCTAACTGCCCAAAACCCGCTTTACGACCCAATCTCCCTCAGATGCCACTATCAATGAGTAATGGATCTGTACTCACAGACCCCTTTGTTCACTGCGCTACTCAGTGCCGTACTATTCCATGTGTACGTCCCACGCTGGTCAGTCCTCCCAGTGTGCAACATCCCACACGTCCGCATTAACAACAGAGCCGGCGGTGATCACTGCGGCACTCCACTATTTTCAGGCCTCCATTCAGAGTGGCAACTATATAACTTCACTCTCTGGCTTCTACCGTAGTCATGCTGAATCCGGTTTACCACATCCCACTGAAAGAAAGGGACTGAACGGTCTGGACTAACCTCCCATGTGGGCTTTGTCAAAATCTTTGTTGATGTCCAAGTCAACGAGATCCGCTGACACGTCTTCATCAAATTTTCTAGTAACTCCTAGAAAAAAAAAGTATGTAAGATTGCTTAGAGATGACGTACCACTCACAAAGCCACGTTGAATTTCAACAATAATGCCATGTCTATCGAAATACTTACCGTATATATACCGTCCCTTCGAGTACCTTGAAATAATTTACCCACTACCGGCTTCAGACTCACCGGCCTGTAATTTGCGAGCCCTTCGCGAGCAGGAATAAAAGGACAATACCTGTTCTCTAGTCACCTGGCCTCTTAACCGCGATTAAGGATCTTTTAAATATCTCAGCCGAGACCCCAAAAATTAATAGACTTGCCTCCCACAAGGTTCGCGTGGACAACCTTTCAAGGATCTGGACATTAGCCTCCCTAATTTGATTCAAAACAAACTTATCCCACTATCTGTCTATATACTATTTATCTGTCTATCTATCTGTCTGTCTGTCTATCTATCTATCTTACTTTCTATCTATCTCTCTGTCTATCCACCTGTCTTCCTAAGTCCCCTTCAGGTTTTCTTCTAGGGCAAAATCAGGACAGATTCTAAACCTGCTGATTTCCCTCTTGTGTTCTCTTAAATGGTGGTTATTCCTCACGTTTGTTATACAGCCCGTCTGCCTAACAAAAGTAAATATACCCCTTGAAGAGCAAGCTCCTGTAAGAATGGTGGACTTTGGATTTTGTTCTAACAGGAACATAGGAGCATTGTACACTCAATACCGCTTCTAAAGGCCTCCCACTTACCTAGCATTCATTTGAATAGATTTGGCAAATTCTATCCCATCAATTTCTTTACAGAATCAAAGTCCCAGTCAATATGTTGAAAGTTAAACTGAACTACGAACACAACCTTCACTTTTTTTGCAAAGATCTGACGTTTCTTCAAATTTGTTCCTGTCAATTCCGCCGCTCTTCAATGTAATCAGTGACGTGATCATCGCTTTGGTTTAATTCCGTTGTACTCATGCAGACTCATTGGAGGAGTCCTCCAGTCTGTCCTGTCCGAGCTCCGTTGTCACATCTTCCATGACCAGTAATGCCACCCTTTCCTCTTTAATAACCACCTCACCTTTCTATCGTTTATGAAACAACTGAACCGCGGAACATTGAGCTGCCGGCGCTGCCACCCCGCATGCAATTGTTACCAATGGCTATAATAGCATAAACCCACGTGTTGATCCTTCCCTAAATCACTCATTGTATTGAAATAGACGCAGTTCAGGTTATTAGTCCCACTATGCCCAACATTTCAATCATGTCTTTTAATGCAGACATATTATCTACATTCCCCACAACTACTTCACTAGATGACCTGTCACACTCATTTTCATATCACCACAACTTCATTTTGAATGTCTCGGAGTAGTACCAGGAAACCTCGACACAACGAAATTGGTTCCCGTGCAGTTGATGTGCAATCTGTTCCCGTTGTGAACGTCCTGCCTTCCGTGGAAGAGAGTCCAATGATCCAAATTCTGCATCCTGTCTTCTTCCCCACGTGCAGAACTGTGTCATGTTCATATTTCAAGCGTCAGTGACATGTGGTACGGGTAGCAATCTCGATACCACCAACCTTGCGGTCCGGCCCTTTAACATCACCTAAATACCGGAACTCACTTTGCAGGATATCGTTACTCGTCTTGTACATGTATTTGATAAGGCTGCGGTTCACAACCTTGGCTGCTTTCCTCCCACCGCCAACACCCACATTAACAATGCGAAGGCCATTATCCGAAATTTCACCGACCCTGCTACCTAGGGGCCATACTATCTTGGAATCTCGCTCTATAACCAATGAATGTCCTGTTATTTCTATCAGTTTGTCTTCTAATCCCAGTCCAGTAGTGAGGTGGAGGACAATATGGACAAGGGAGTCACTGGAGCTTTTACAGGACTGGACTGTATTCAGGGATTCACCTTCGACTCTGGAGTCCACCATCTGTGCGGATTGGAAATAACATCTCCGCTCGCTGTCAATCAGCACTGACGCTCCACCAGGATGCCGCTGTTGTCACCGACTACATTAAACCCTGTGTGGATGAGTGTTTGCCTATGAAATCTCTCTGTACATTCTCAATCAAAAACCTGCGGATGAACAATGAGGTTCGTAGGGCCAGATCTGTGGCATTTAACTCCGGTGAACCAGACCTGTACGGGAAAACCTGGTATGACTTGCAGAGGACTATTTCCAGAGCTAAGAAACAGTTCCGAAAGAGCTTAGAGGCGACGTCGGGTACACGTCAACTCTGGCAGGGTTTGCAGCTATGACTTCCGACAAAGCAAAACCCAACATCATGAAGGACAGTCTTGTTTCGCTTCCAGTCGAGCTCAACCGCGTTTATGCTCGATTAGAAAGGAAGAATAAAGTTTCAGCTCTGAGGATCCTGCAGCATCCGGTGACCTTGTGATCTCTGCGTTGGAGGCCGACGTCAGGTTGTCCATCAAGAGGGTGAACCCTGCAAGGCGGCAGTCCCCTATGGAGTACCTGGTAAGGCTCTAAAATCTCTGCCATCCAACTGGCAGGGGTATTGAGAGACATTTTCAATGGCATTGCTACGGTTGGCAATTCGCACCTGCTTCGAAAGGGCAGGAACAATACCAGTGCCCAGCAAGATCAGTGAAAGCTGCCTTAACGAATATTGTCCAGAGCACTCACACCTACGGTGATGAAACGCTTTGAGATGTAGGTCATGTCGATAATCACCTCCAGTCTCAGTAAGGACCTGGACCTTCCGCAATTTGCCTACGCAATCATAGATCTATAGCAGAAACGATCTCGGTGAATCTCCTTGCAGCTTTGGGTCACCTGGACAGTACAAATACCTACGTCAGGATGCTTTATATTGGTTATGGCTCAGCGTACAGCAGCATCATTCCCGCCGTCCTGATCGGAAAACTACAGACCATGTGCCTCTGTAACAGCATCTGTGACTGCAATCGCTCGTCCGTCAGCTGCAACCGCCTTGCCGAAACGTTGACGTTCCTTCTACCCCGGAGCCTCGGCTGGCGACACCGGCATGGAATTGGTCGACTACAGGGCAGCGCAGGGCCGCTTCCCGGAGTCGCGTCATCCGGGACGGTCCTTGTTATGTCGGAAATCGGCCGGTCAGTGAGCTCCGGGAGCAGGAAACCCAAACGGGAAATGACAATTTGAGCGCAGCTGCAGATCCTAGACATTAACAGGTCTCCATCCACCTTGAAAAAACACGAAAGCGATGAAGTAAAGCTGTTACCGCGGACGAGCTTGAAGGGGCAACCATTTGGTTCCATCTTAGCTCCTCCTCCCCTAAACCCGCACTTCCACCCCCAGATTCCTTAGCTACTCCTTACGTAGTGTTTTCGGCATTATCTGAATTTCTGCTTAAACAACACTCTTCCTTGAGATATTAGAGGAATACTAATGGCTCTCGAAGTTATTTTCAACCATGATCCCTTTCGCTTTAATTATCAATATTTCCCTGCTCAGTCTCGACAAACAATAGGCAAATGGCAGACTTTTTGCAATATTGAACTTTGAGAAACGACCCCTGTTTCGTAGAGGTAATTAGAATCTGATTATTTCGCATTCGAGCTATCAGTTTGCCAAATAAATCAGTTTTCCCAACAAATCCACCTTTTGTCAGATATGCATCTGTACGATTTCCTCTCTTTCTTCTGAAGTACAGTCAGTTTACTCCCAGGAGACTCAAAGACTTAATCCCGTCCTCTCCACAATCAATTCCTCCTCACCATCTCCAACGACAGTATATTTTCCGTGACGGTATATTTTCAGGTCTGCAAAATGTTGTTACACCAAACTTGGAGTGTTGTGTTGAACTCTGAACGTAGAACATAGAACATAAATCAGTATAGTACAGGAACAGGCCATTCGGCAACAAAAATCAAATCCAATAAACCCTAGCACCCTAGTATTGTGTCTTTCTGACACAATGTCGATATCATTCCGTCTACCTAATGTCTATGTGTCAACCCAAACGTCTGTTGAAAGCCTCTCATGTATTTGCCTCTACTACCATACCGGGCAGCGCATTGCAGGTATCCGCCACTCTCTGAGTAAAGGTACTTGCCTCTCAGATTACCCTTGATCCTATCCCCTCTCCCTTTCAATGCACTCCCTCTGATATCAGACATTTCAGAACCGTGGAACAGACACTCCCTGTCTGCTCCATCTACGCGTCTCATAATGTTAGAAACCTCTATCAGATCTCCCCTCAGCCCCCGCTGCTCCAGCGAAAACAGCCCACATTTACCCAGCCTCTCATGATAGCACATCCACTGTAAACTAGACAGCATCCTGGTAAACCTCTTCTGCACCCCCGTCAAAGCCTGAACATCCTTTCTATGCCGGGGCGTGCGGAACTGTATGCAATACTCCACATGTGGGCTGAGCAGGATTTGATAAAGTTGCAACGTTTGAACTGTTTGCAATACTCCACATGTGGGCTGAGCACGGTTTTATAAAGTTGCAACGTAGCCTCTTGACTTTTCAACTGAATGCTCCGGCTAATCGAAACAACCATTCAATAAGCCTTCTTAATTTCTTTATCGGCATGTGTCACCAATTTCTAGGCGCTATGAACTTGCATCTCAAGTTCCCTCTGCTCCGCAACACGGATCTTGCCTTTAACAGTACACTGTCTCCTTGGACTCACCCAACCCAGGTGTAATACCTCACATTTATCTGGGTTAAACTCCAATTGCCATTTCTCTGTCCAAATCTGCCTCTGATCCATATCGTGCTGTATTCTCTGCCGGTCAGCTACACTACCCACAACTCCACCAAACTTGGTATCATCGGTAAACCTACAAACTATTCCATCTACATTTTCACCCGGGTTATTTATATCCACCACAAACAGCAGGGGTCCCAGCACAGACCCTTGTGAAACTCCGGGAATTACAGTCCTCCAGCTCGAGTAATACCCTTTCACCACCGCACACAGTGTACTATGGACAAGCCAGTTCCGAAACCAAACGGCCATTTCACCGTGGACCACATTCAGCTTAATCGTCTGGATTCGCCTCTTATGAGTGACTTTGTCAAACGCCTTACTAAACACATGTAGACAGCATCCATTGCCCTACCCTCGTCAATCCCTCTCGTCACATTGTCCCAATAATCATTCGAGTTTGTAAAACAAGAACAGCCCCGCACAATGCCATGCTGGCTCTCCCTAATAACTCCATGCGATTCCAAACGGTCATGTATACTGTCCCTACGAATTTTCGCCAGCAATTTCATTACAACTGATGAGAAACTCTCCAGTCTGTAGTTTCCAGAACTTCTCCTTTTTCCTTTCTTATATAGGGATACTGACCAGTCATCTGGGACCTCGCCTGTGCCGAGAGGACACGAACATGCTGGTCAAGACCGCAGCACTCTTGACCCTTGCCTCCTTCAATAACCTGGTGTACATCCCGTCGGGCACTGGAGTCCTCCACCTTAGTACTCATAGGAGGTACAGCACTTCCCCGTGCTTTATCTCAAAATACCGTAACGTGTTTGTACACTCAGCACTGATGTCCTGGGCCTCCATATCCTTTTCCTTGATAAATACTGAAGCAAAGCATTCATTAATTGCCTCACGCAATTCTCCGCAGACAAGCAAATGCCACCACCCCCCCCCCCCTCCCATTATCCGTGAGTGGTCCAACCCTCTCCCGTGATATCCTGTTGCTCTTCATGTCGGTATGAAAAGCCCTGGGATTGTCCTGAATCCTACTTGCCAAGGACATTACATGCTTCCCCCTGGCTTCCCTAATTCCACTCCGGTCTTCTTTACCGGCTTCTTTATACGCTTCATGTGCATCGTTTGATGAGATCTACTTTTCCTTTTTATTCTTGTTTGCATTCATCATCTCTCTGGACATCCAAGGTTGTATTATTTTCCAATCCCGTCTTTCATGCTAACGGGAACACACCATTCCTGTACTCTATGCTATTGATCTCCCAACACTCTCCGCATGTCTGATGTGGAGTTACTGGAGAAAAGGTCTTCCCAAAAATCTCTTCTCAGTTCTTGCCTAATGTATCCTACTCCAATTTAAGACACCCCGGAAGTATCATACCAAACCTTATCTGTCACGGTCGTGAGAGTTAATGAGATGTGATCACTGTTCTCTAACTGTTCCCCACTGAAAGGTCAGTCACCTGGCCAGGCTCGTTACCCAACACCAGGTCCAGTTGGACCGCCTACATATTGATTCAATGAACTCACCAGCATACACGGAACAAATTCAGCCCTATCTGCAGCCTTTGCACGAAGAAGGTCCCAGTTCATAACCAACATGTGTAACGGGGACATCGAGGAGCAGGTAGGGAGACAGATTCTGGAAAGGTGTAATAATAACAGGCCTGTTTTGGTGGGAGATTTTAATTTCCCAATTACTGATTGGCATTTCTTTAGAGCCATTAGGAATAGGTGGTGTGCCGTTTGTTAGGTGCGTTCAGGAAGGTTTCCGGAAACAAGATTTAGATAAGCCTACAAGAGGAGAGGCTGTAGTTGGTCTGCTATTGGGAAACGAACCTGGTCAGGTGGCAGGTCTCTCAGTTGGACAGCATTTTGGAGATAGTGATCACAATTCTATCTCCGTTAAGATAGCATTGGAAAGGGATAGGAACAGATAAGTTGGGAAAGCGTTTAATTGCAGTAAGGGGAAATACGAGACAGGAACCTGGAAGCATACATTGGAAACAGATGTTCTCAGGGAAAAGTAAGACAGAAATGTGGCAAATGTTCAGGGGATATCCGCGTGGAGGTCTACATGAGTAAGTTCCAATGAGAAAGGGAAGGGATGGTAAGGTATAGGAACAGTGGTGAACCAAGGCAGATAAAAATCTAGTCAAGAAGAAAAGAAAGCTTCAGAAAGGTTCGAAAACCTACATAGTGATCATGAAGATTATGTCACGGAGGAAGAAGTTTAAGAATGCAATTAGTAGAGCCGGAAGTGGCCGTGAGAAGGCCGTGGCGAGCAGGATTAAAGAAAACCGCCAAGGGATTCCACAAGTATGTGAAGATCAAGAGGATAAGACGTCAGAGAACAGGACCAATCCAATGTGAACGTGCAGAAAACTGTGTGTGGAACGGGAGAATATAGCTGATGTACTGGTAAAGGATCTTGGCGATTGTAGGGATGACTTACAGCGGATTGAAAAGCTTGAGCATATTCACATTAAGAAAGAGGACGTTGTGAAGTGGTCAGCACATGATGGGGCGAAGGGCCCGTCCTGTATACAATCTTTCCTCAAGTAGGGAGGGTACAACTGCATACGGTACTCCGGCTGCTGCGTCGGCACTACCCTGAAAGTATGCAGCATAATCCTCCTGCTTTGAAGTTCAACCCCTCCAGCCACGAAGGCCGAACTTCCATTTGCCTTCTCATAAACAATTGCACCTTTTTACGACTCATGCAAAAGCACTCACAAGTCCCTCCGAGCAAAATCGCAATGCAATCCTCCACTGTTTATATAATGAATTGTGTTTTCCCCTCCAAAGTGGAGAATCCCGCACTCCCAACGTGGTAATACATCCGAAATACTTTTGCCCTCTCTCCGAACCTGTACCTATCACTGCACAGACTATCCATATCCAAAATCGAATCTACTTTTCAGTTTAGTGTGATCAGTAAAATGAACTTCACTTCGCTGTGTCCCCTGTTCCAACCCGGTGATATGGAGGGTGAACTGTTGTGAGCTCAGATCCAACCCGCTTAGTTTTCCGCTCACCACTGAAGCCCAACCAGAGGAACATCGGTGGGAGGAGTATAGCTGAGACAGTGTTGTTTGTAGGATGAGAGACGGAGTCAGGGAGAGGAGACGGCGGGGTCAGTGGGAGCAGGGGTGGTCAGTGGCAGGATGGGGAGCAGTGCCCCATTACAGCCTCTCCAGTGTAATAATCTAACATCTATCCTCTCTTCTCTGCCACTTGTATAGAAACTTCGCCGTCAGTCGGCTCTGCTGACAGCCACCGGACTGTCACCTTTCTCAAACAATGTTGGTCTAGGGTCGATGTGATTTCGGTCACAGCAAGCCAGAAATCCGGGACGTTTCCAATAACGGAATCCCGACTTGAGCGATGGGATGTAAATATTACCCTCATGCAATTATGCATCGGCAGGGAATAGCAGATTATGCCCTCACATACAATTATAACGTAAGTATATTTACTAATTCCAGCTTTAGCGAACAGTTATTAAGAGGAAAAGAAGAAAATTCAAAGGGCCCATTAACAATTAAACCAGGCTAAATGCACACAACGTCGGGGCTCATGTCTTCCAAAAGACTGGTGTGTCCTTTACTCATGCCGTCGAGTCACATCACCGTCACCGGTAAAACTTCCCATCTTGGCCTCTTTCGGATCGCGCCTTGCCTCCGGATCGAACCGTATGGCCGTCTCCCCTGATCTTCTCCTCTCCACAGCTCCCGCCAAAAGACCCCGAAACTCAACAGTGTCCCTCTCACAAATTGCTCTCCGCCCAGCTTTCTCTAGAAACTTCTCCCATTCCACCATTCTGAATGAATGACTCATTGGTTGATCATCACCGACACTTATCTTTAACTGAAACTTAAACACTACCAACGGAGCACGCCGCTTCTACAGAAAGCTACAAAATGAAATCTCCTACAGCGCTCGCAGTGGAAATCTTAACTACGGCAATACATATAGCTGGAAAATCTTTGATATGGTTGTTAGGTTTCCTTCCTATTTCATATTTCCCCTTATGCCTTTTTAGTCACGTTCTGGTGATTATTTTCCTAAATTTTTACAATCCTCTAAGTTCCCACCATTTTTTGTTCTGTTATATGACCTCTCATTTGATTTAATGTTGGCTTTGACTTCCCTGTCAGCCATGGTTTCGTCATCAATCCTTCTTATTCGGGACGTGTGGATTTTCGGAATTGCTCCCAGAAACTCCAGACATTTGGTTCCTGCGAATGACCCCCTTCCAATCAGCTTTGCCCTGCTCCTCTCTCATGCCCGTGTGATTCCCTTTACTCCACTGTAATACTGAGAGATCTGACTTTCCCTTTTCACTCTCAAATTGCAGGGTGCATTCTGTGGTGTTATTTTTAAAATTCATTTACGGGATATCAGCGTCGCCAGCTAAGCCAGCATTCATTGTCAATTCTAGTATTTTGATCACTGTCTGCGAAGAGTTCCTCCACTGTAAGCTCCCGAAGCAAATCCGGTTCAGTACGCTCTCCCGATCCAGATTAACTGAATCCCCTGTGGGTCAAACACGAGCTGCTCCTGAAATACCTTCTCGCAGGTATTCTACAAGTTCTCCTCTTCAGATCAACACCAAACTGTTTGTCGCGAACTGCCCTACCTTTTGAAATCTTCTTGCTGACAGGATCACGACGCACGGCGTCTGTTTTTAAACCAAATACTCCAGCCTCAGCCCGATCTTCCCGATTCCAATCCCTCGGACAAATTAGTTCAAACCCTCCCGAACAGCCGCCGTTTTTGGTCCAGGTGTAAAGTGTCCTTTCTGTGCAGGTCGTACCTTCCCTAAATCTTCCCTAGATAATATCCCACGATCCGGGACATAGAGAGAGAGAGAGAGAGAGAGAGAGAGAGAGAGGGAGAGAGAGAGGAGAAGAGAGAGAGAGAGAGGAGAGAGAGAGAGGAGAGAGAGAGAGAGAGAGAGAGAGAGAGAGAGAGGAGAGAGAGAGAGAGAGAGAGAGAGAGGAGAGAGGAGAGGGAGAGGAGAGAGAGAGAGAGAGAGAGAGGAGAGAGAGAGAGAGAGAGAAGAGAGAGAGAGAGAGAGAGAGAGAGAGAAGATCGGCAGTAGATGGAGAATAGGGAGAGTGCATGGGGTGGGAGGGGGAAAGGCTTTGAGAAAGACCGGTGTAGAGAAGGTGTAGAGACAGTGCGAGAGGTGGGAAGAGGTGGAGAGAGAAGGAAGATCGAGGGGAATTCGGCGGGTGGAGAGCAGAGAGAGTTGTGGAGGGAGGAGGTTCTGGGTAGGGAAGAGTTGTGGGCTGGAAGATTGATGGGGCAGATAGGGAAAGAGGAGAGACGGTCTGGCGATTGGAGTTGGTGGTGCGCTTCATCGTTGTCCTTCTCCAGTGCCGTTTGAAGCCTGACTTCAGCGCGGAGACGGGTTAAGCCCGCGGAGTAGCGAGCTGAACCGGCCGCTCCCTCTCTCCACTCTCCGGTAAATGCGGACCACTTCCATCGCGCTCGGCGCTTGGACCATCCAAACCTCGGGCCGTTCCACGATCTCCGACACCCTCCAGCTCTCCAGCCTGTCCACGGCCCCGCGATTCGGCCTGTCATGTCCTTCCTAATTCTTCCCCGCCAGTTGACACGATATCGGTTCTCTTCTCCGATCTCGGGTCTAGGCCCGGTCCCCGCCGCCCTCCACTCTATTTCGGCTCTGCTCGCCTCGGTTCTGCCGCATTGACTCACGAAACGCCTCCATGTCCTCTCCGGCTAGGGTCAAATATCGGCTCATTCCCCGCTCTCGGGTCCGGGTCCGGCCGCGTCGATTTGGCCTGCAACCGTCTGCACCCTCCGATACTTCAGTTCACACCGCAAACATGCCGGATTCAAAAACTCCACTCGGTTCGGATGATCTCTCAGACATTTGCCTTGTTGCTGTTCCTGCCCGGATTAAATGAAGCGGACAGTGGAGCAGAACTTCGATGCGAAACCATCCTTCTTCACCGCAGTAAATCTTCGTCAGTGGGAAGTGATTGGCTCCAGGAGACTGATCAAGGTAATGTCTGAGCAAGGGAGAGTCACAAATTTGTGAGAGGTGCGGGCGAGGGAGGAACTGCAGGAGACAGGGAGTGCTGTAGGTGAAGGACGCGGTGATGGATCCCCGGAGGTGTGTAAGAGGAGGGAGGAGAGACGAAGACGGTGTGGGGTGCAGGAGAAGGAGGGAATGGGCAGAGAATTCGGGAAGAGACTGGGAGACGAAGTTCTGCTGGGGTATTGAGGAGGAAGTGGGTAACGGAAGCGAGATAGGCTGTAGGGGAGGGAAGGGTGAGGTAGACAGAGAGGGCTGTCGGTATCTAAGGGAGTGATGAGAGGGTTAAAGTGTTCAGAGATGGGAGCGGAAATGGGGGGGATGTGGTATCCGTGAGGGAGCGGTTGCTGGAATGGTATGGGACACAGCGGAGCTGTGCTGGGTAGGGAAGGAGCGATGACACGCTGAGGCGCCGAGCAGGTGGAGAGGTGACGGAGGCGCGGAACTTTTTCCTGGAGGGAGGACTTCTCAGAGTCCGAATGAGTCATTGGGAAGGGAGGGGCAATGGAGATGGGGATTGGAGTACAGGTGGATGGATGATGAGGAGAGGGGCGATGTAATGACAACCTCTCACCGTCTCGCACACACAGTTCGATACCGGACAGACGTTAAACTATCTCCAGCTTAAACCGCTTTCTCAGCGTTGTGAAGAGCCGCCCCTCTTCGGACGTCAAGGAAACTACGGAGGAACGAGCCTCAAGTTCCCCACCTCCGTGGGAGGCGGAGGGACTGACCACGCAATCTCACCAACCCTTCCCCCTCGCTCTGCTTCAGCCACCAATATCAGACCTACAACTCCACAGATCTCCCACCAGCAGGATCCTCAACCAGCACTAACGCGCCGTGCTCGCAGACAACAACCACACCACACCGACAATCAGTCGGCTGTTACACGGGGGTGAGGGAAGGGAGCACGACGGGCTATTGACTATACGCCCCACTCACACAGGTGGTTCAATATCACCGTGATGTGTATTTACTGGATCTTCCAGGGCATCGCCAAATGCCCACTAACCAACCGACTCCCCATCGCAGTTCTGAAGGTGGGGTTAGAATACAGTGGCCACTCTGCCCACCAACTCACCACTCCCTCATTACCTCATGTGGAGGGTATGGTTACTGTTGAGCGCATTAGTGTCATTAATCCGCCCAGTCCTCTCTGCTGTCCCAGTATCCGATTGGTTGATTCTCCTTCTCTTTTTCCTCTGTTCCGATCTCCTCCGAAGCTCTCAGCCTCTCTTCCTATCTCTCGCCTCACTCCCTATCTATTACTCAGTTTCTCCAGCCTCCCTCTTTCTCTCCCCTTTTCGTGTGGTGTCTCACTTTTCACTGACGAAGGAAGATGTTTCCGTGTTTCTGCGTTTTGAGTTGGACATAATGGGGTTTATGGAGTTTTTGCGATCTCACACTAATGGTTTCTGTGTTCCGTGTTTTTTCGCCCATTCCTTTCCATTTTGGTTTACGAGGGGAGTGGGGTTTTGGGCGGGGCAGGGGGTTTGGGGTTTGGTGATCGGGACGCTGTTCCTTTCTGTGCGGTGTGGGGTTGATATTTCTCTCCGAACGGCGTTTCCATTCTCTTACCGTCTTAATCCTGTCTCGGTAGGTGCACGGATGGGAAGGGGTGTGGAGGACTAATGACTCGGTGCACGCCGAGAGACGAGGCTGGAAAGCAGGTCGGCACAGAATTGGAAGGGAGAAGGACAATAGAACCATAGAACATTTCAGCACAGAAACAGGCCTTTTGGATCTTCTGGGCTGTGCAGAACCATTTTTCTGCCTAGTCCCACCGACCAGCACCTGGACCATATCCCTCCATTCGCCTTTAATTCATGTACCAAGTTTTTCTTAAATGTTAAAATTGAGCCCGGATTTACAACTTAATCTTGCAGTTCATTCCACACACACGCACAATTCTCTGCGTGAAGAAGACACCCCGCCACCCCATGATCCCTATAATCTTTTCCCCCTTCACCCTTAACCCATGTTCTCTGGTTTTATTTCTCCCCTAGCCTCAGTGGAAATAGCCTGCTTGCATTCACTCTATCTATACACATCATGATTTTATGTACCTCTATCAAGTCTCCCCTCATTCTACTACGCTCCAGGGAATAAAGTCTTAACCTATTCAACCTTTCTCTGAAACCCAGTTTCTCAAGTCCCGGCAACATCCCTGTAAACCTTGTCTGCACTCCTTCAACCTTATTAATATCAATCCTGTAATTCGATGACCAGAACTGCTCACAATACTCCAAATTCGGCCACACCAATGCCTTATACAACCTCACCATTACATTACAACTCTTATACTCAGTACTTTGATTTATAAAGGCCAATGTACAATAAGCTCTTTTTACTACTCAATCTACCTGTGACGCCACTTTTAGGGAATTTTGTATCTGTATTCATAGATCGCTCTGTTCTACTGATCTCCTCAGTGTCTTACCATTTACCTTGTTTGTTCTAATTTGGGTTTTCCTTCCAAAGTGCAATACCTCACATTTGTCTGCATTAAGCTCCACCTGCCATTTTTCAGCCCATTTCTCCAACTAGTCCAAATCCCTCTGCAAGCTTTGAAAACCTTCCTCATTGTCCAATACACCTCCAATCTTTGTTTCGTCAGCAAGGTTGCTGATACAATTTACAACATTATCATCCAGATCATTGATATAGATGACAATAACAGTGGTCCCCGCACTGATCCCTGTGGCACACCACTAGTCACAGGCCTCCACTCAGAGTAGCAATCCTCCACTACCACTCTCTGACTTCTCCCATTCAGCCGATGTCTAATCCAATTTACCTACCTCACCATGTATACCTAGCGATTGAATCTTCCTAACTAACCTCCCATGCGGGACCTTGTCAAAGGCCTTACTGAAATCCATGTAGACAACATCTACTGCTCCCTTCATCCTCTTTCCTTGTAACCTCCTCGAAAAATTCTAATAGATCTGTTAAACATGTCCTACCACGCACAAAGCCGTGTTGAATCTCCCAAATAAGTCCCTGCCTATATAAATACTTGTAGATCCTATCTCTTAGTACTCCTTCCAACAATTTACCTACTCCTGACGTCAAACTTTCCGGCCTATAATTCCCCGGGGTCAGGTTGTGTGCGTGCTGTTCGATAACTCTACAAACTCTCCTTTAGCATCCTGCCGAGTAACTCATCTACCCCTGACGTGAGGTTGGTCGATGTTCTTTAAGAGAACCCATCCCGCTTCTAAATGAACAATAACATTTATTATTGGCTTTCTAGAATCTTGCTTGTGGGTAGGAAGAACCCAAATGCATTGGTCAAATCCGCATTTTACCCATCTCCTCCCTCTAAATAATCTGCAGTAAATCCCGTCAGGCGCTGGAAACGTAACCCGGTTAATGCTCTTTAAGGACCAGACGTGACCTCCTCAACGGTCACATGCTTATACAAATTTAAAGGCGTTTTGTATCTCCGCATGGTTTTGTATGCTTGCAGGATAGTGAAGGCTTGGTCATACACACCGACGGCGGGGGAAAAAAACCCTTCAGCGCATGTGCAAAGCGACGGGGATCTATTCGAGCTAATTCCTTTCCCAAGAGAGATGGGTCAAACGCAGGCTCTTGTTTTCTCACATCTTATTTATTTAGAATTAGTTTAGTGTCATTTTATATCTTTTCCCGAGAATGATGCGGGAAAAAACAACAACCGATATAACACAGTAATGTTAAACCTGACCCATAATGTATTCAGGAGATATGCGTTGCAAGTCTTGTTTTATACTCATAGTGGTGAGTGTCTGGAAAGAATTGCAGGGGCGATGGTAGAGACAGAGGCGATGGAGGGTATTGGAATCCACAGGAGTATAGGGGAAAAGTGGGGATGTGGACCTTGGGTGGGCAAACAGGACTGGTTCAGCTGGGCATGAAATTACCAGTTCGAAAAGTCAAGGACATATTTTACTCGCAAATTCCTACGAGCCTGAGTTGACTGCGCAATCATTCCAGAATCCAGACCCACCACTGCAACCACACGGTGCACTACGTCTCCACACACACACACACACACACACACACACACACACACACACACACACACACACACACACACACACACACACACACACACACACACACACACACACACACACACACACACACACACACACACACACCATCTCACTCGTTTTCCCAGTCAGCCCAAGCCCACGCGAGCACCGCACTCGCTTCCCCACCACACTCAACCACTGTCTCAAGGCTCTACATCCCCACTACATCCCTCCCTCCCTCGATCAAGATGCACGCTCCTTCATCCGCTTCTGGTCCACACCGCTGCTGCTCCTAACGTCCAGGAGCTGACGGCCCATGGGACACTCCCCCCGGAAATAACATATGAGCGATCAGGCGGTGAATGTGAGTATCTGGGGCCCGGACTGGAGACACTGCTGCCGCCGCCAGACTCCGCTCAGTGCGCGGCCTGAGTAATGAACTGAAGCACCGAGGTGAACGGATATTTCACCGCGCTGATCACCTGCTCCCTGAATTTCGACTGAGTGACCGCGTAAATAAATGTGTTCGTGCAGCAGCTGAAATTCTTCAGCAAGCCTCCGACATTGTGAAAGATCCATTCAGAATCATTGAAATTAAATCGTATTCCTTTGAGCTCATAATACAAGAAATTTATAAACCACGTCATCCACAAGAGGATAAAGCTGCCGGACAGGGTGAAGAGTAAAACCACAGACCTCCTCCGGCTCTCCATCTCCGGGTCCCTGCTGTTCTCCCCCTTGCTCTGACCCCTCAGCCCCTTACGGACACGACTGGCCACAACAATGTGCCTGACCGTCAGAGCGTTGAGCAGCAGAATCAACACGAAAGGGATGAACGGATTGAAAATCATGTCGAGCCACCGGTTCACTACCCATCCGAGGTCAGTGGAACTGTTGGCCGTGACTTTACAGAACCACCGTACATTGTTGACTATCTCTCTGGGTTCAAAGAGAAAGGAGCGGGGAACGTTTTTCAGAAAGGACAGCACGCCAGTTGTTGTGAGAACCACAGCCGCAGTTTTCCCGGTGTAATATTTTGTTTTCAGCTTCTGACAGCAGATGGCGACAAAGCGATCGATAGTGAATGTGACAGTGAACCAGACAGAGCAGTATGTGGCTGTCAGTCTCAGTACCTCGATGACCCTTGCACGCAGGGGTAATCCTCAGAATACTCCACGGAAAGTAATACTCTAAGACTTGACGCACAAGTACCTCTATGACTACAGTCAGCAGATCCCCCGCCGCCATGGCCACCAGGTAGCGAGTGGTGCAGGTAGAGAGGCCGCACTTTCCCCGGGACAGGATCGCAATCGCCACTAAATTCACTGCAGAGAGAGAGAGAAGAGAACAGACACCGGGCATTATTAAACTCATTCTGCGGGAATGGACACAGGTTCGGGATTCAGTCAGAGGTCAGGAGACTAGATGCAGAGAACGGCTGCTCATCCAACACCAAACTTGGGTCACACTGTCTCTGACCTGCCTTCTTCAGTGTTGCGATGAGCGATGTGTCGGTATTGTCGGGCTTAAACACGAGCGCCATGAACAACAACGATCGGTAGTTAACGCGATTCTAGTCGCTGGTGAGGCTGGTTTCACTGATTTCCAGTGACTGTCCGCGCCTATAGAAACTCAGCACCTGACAGGACCGAAACATTTTCCACAGGGAAACAGGAGCAAGGGTCTAGTCTGAAACACAATGTCTGAAATTCAGTCTCGGGAAATCGCTCCCAGTCACACCCTCCCAGAGTGCCGCTCGTCCACAAGAATGGGACAACATTGCCAGGGTGCCATTGAAACTTCCAAGTCACAACTTCCCGGAGGATTCCCATCTCCCTACACTGGGACCATATGGTCGTTAAAGGACCAAGTATTCACTCCGGTCAATAACTTATAAACAGTTGACACCACGATGTATAACATTCCTAGTCTCACATTCCCGAAGAGTTGCCTGTACCCAGCATTGGTACCACTCTGAACAAAATTCCATCAAATGCAAGAACAACGTTCGAGTCGATCCTGTGAGTTAGAGGAGAGACAGGGGTTTAGTTCCGTTTGTCATGAAATCTGATAAATCAGAATATTGGAGAGTCAGGATCGATATCACTGACGGATATTACTGCCACGCATCAAGGGGAAAGCTTGTAAAATGACACCAAACAGCTCACACCGGTTTACAGACAGAAGCGCCAAACACGAATAGATGTGCTCGCTCACCAGGAACTCCAATAGCGACAATGAACACGTTCAATATTCTGTACACAGGCTGGAACCTATCCAACAATGCGGGCATTTCCTCCGGCGAGTGATCTGGCCCCGTGTGCTACAGAAGATCTCTCGGAATAAAATGTCGAGGCTGCACATACCAGGGGTTTTAATGATATTTCGCGACTCCACGGGGACAGGTTTCAACTGATATAAAAATAAATATTTTTAATAATTTATTTACAGTCTCATTACGTCAGCCATGTGCAGTCCCTGGTTGCAACACTGTGATTACCTCAGTGAATTAATTGTGAAACTGACAAAATGGAGATTGTGATGTGACTAAGGGTTTGTAAATTCCGAGTGACATTCCTCCAGCAAAGGGGATAGAATATTGTTTCAAACACCATCAGATCCAACTCTCCACCTCACCTCGCGTCAGTGCGACTCCTGTCCATCGGCTGAGCAGATCAACTGAGAGTAAAGCGGCCTCTCCACTCTGATTCTCCACCAATTGTAATCACAGCTCATCTCACTGTAAACTCATCTCCTACTCCCGATACAGGAAACCATCCTCAGCTTGTTTGGATGAAGTGTATCAAACTTTGTCCTGGGTCGTAAACCTGTCTACGTTCACCAGTTCTCAGAAGCTTTTTGACCATCTGTGTGGATTTGTTGGAACCACCAAAAGTGACTGAACCTTCAAAGTTGTTTCATCAGCTGCAAAGTGCTTCCACTGCAAATCTGTACTTCAGAGGAACCGTTTGCCAGACACAACATCTTTAATTGTGACATTGTAGCTTGAGTTACTGTATTGAATCACCTATTGTTACCATTATCACCAGGATAAAAACTTCTTGACGTAATTTGAGTTTGCGAGTCTCTGCCGAGACTGGGTCCAAGAAAATGTCTTTTTGTGGTGATGAATAAACACTTTCATATCCACCAAGCTGTCAAGTGTCTTCAGTGTGACTCGCTCACAGTCAGAATATTTGGGAACTCCTTCAGGACCCAATCCTGAACCTAATGCATGACCACCAAACTCAGCATTCTGAGGGATGGCAACAAAGCAGTTGACTTTTGAACTGAATGTCCCGACTAATCTAAGCAACCATTCAATTAGCCGTCTGAACTTCTTTATCGGCATCTCACTTTCTCTCTACTCGCAACAGGGATCATGCCATTAACAGTATACTGTCTCCCTAGACTTACCCCATACAGGTGCAACACCTCACATTTATCTGGGTTAAACTCCTACAGCCATTTCTCTGCCCAAATCTGCCTCCGATCTATTTCGCGCTCTATACTTTGCCAGTCTTCTACGCTATCCACAACTCCACCAAACTAGGTATCATCAGCAAACTACATTTTCATCCGGGTCAGCGGACCTCAGCACAGACCTCTGTGTAAATCGACGAATTACAGTCTTCCAGCTCTATTAAGACCCTGCAGACACTGGACCCTGTGTACTATCGACACGCCAGCTCCGAAACAGAAAAAAAAACAATTCTCCATGGACCCCATTCAGCTTAATCGTCTGGACTAGCCTCTCATCAATGATTTTGCCATAACAAACTCCATGTAGACAGCATCATCTGTCCTTCCCTCGTCAATCCCTCTCGTCACGTCGTCCAAATAATCATTAGACAAGACCAGCCCCGCACAAAGCCATGCTGGCTCTCTCTAATTACTCCATGGGATTTCAAATGCTCATGTATAATGGCCCTCAGAATTTTCGCCAGCAATTTCCCTACAACTGACGAGAAACTCTCCCCTCTGTAGTTCCCAGATTTTTCCCTTTTTATTTTCTTAAATAGAGATACTGGCCATTCATCCGGGACCTCGCCTGTGCCGAGAGGGCACGAACATGCTGGTCAAAACCGCAGCAGTCTTGTCCCTTGCCTCCTTTAAAAACCTGGGGTACATCCCATGAGGCCCTGGATTCCTCCACCTTAATACTCAGTAGGAGGCCCAATACTTCCTCCTGCTTGATCTCTAAGCACCGTAACGTGTTTATACACTCAGCACTGATCTCCTGGGCCTCCATGTCCTTTTCCTTGGTAAATACTGAAGCAAAGTACTCATGAAGTGCCTGACGCACATTCTCCGCAGACAAACAAATGTTACCCCTTTAACCCTCAGTGAACCCACCCTCTCCCGAGTTATCCTCTTGGTCTTGATGTACCAATGAAAAGCCTTGGGATTCTCCTGACAATCCTCATAGAAATAACACATGAGGGATCAGGCGGTGAATTTGAGGACCAGGGGCCCGGACTGGAGACACTGCTGCCACCTCTAGGCCTTACTCAGTCTTCTATGGGAAAGGATCTTGGCAATTGTAGGGATGACTGTCTTCTGAGTCCCTCACAGTCAGAATCCCTGGAGACTCCTTCAGGACCCACCACTAAACCTAATGCCTGGCCAGCAAACTCAGCAGTCTGAGGGATTGGGCTGAGCAGGATATTATGAAGTTGCAACATAGCCTCCTGACTATTGAACTGAATGCCCCGACTAATATAAACAACCATTAAATAAGCCTTCTTAATTTATTTATCGACATCTGCACCCACTTTCTGGGAGCTAAGAAATTGGATTTCAAGTTCCCTCTTCCCGGCAACGCGGACCTTGCCTTTAAAAGTATACAGTCTGCTTGGATTTACCCCATACAGGTGCAGCACCTCACACTTATCTGAGTTAAACTACAACTGCCATTTCTCTGCCCAAATCTGCCCCTGATCCATATCGCGCTGTATTCTATATTTGTATTAGCGAGCAAGTGTACAGGCGGCGGCTGCGTGTATTTGAGACACGGGCAGATTTCTGCCCCGCATGGAAGTGAAAGGTGATGGTTGAAAGGCAGGTCGTGTCACGGTGCTTGCTGTTTAACGCTAGCTTAATTTCGTCCCGCCTCTTTGAGACTTCGAAACTTGTAGCAGAAGGTCTGCAGTAGCAGAGGACCACACCAGGTCTCAGTCATATACCTAATGAAGTGACACTGAGGGTCTATTTACTGACGGACCCTTTGCAGCTTCCCTGGGCAGAGGATTTCTTATGAGTAAAGCACGTCCTCCTCATCTCTGTCCTAAAGCTGTTTCCCAAATCTTGAGGCTATGTTCCCAAAGTCTAGTCTCACCTCCCAGTAATGATTTTCCTGCCCCTGTTTCACCCAGCTCTCTATCATTGTTTGATCTGTTTCCATGACCCCTTCTCTTCTGAAGCACAGTCAGTTTACTCCCAGGAGATTCATAGGCTTAACCCCGTCCTCTCCACAATCAATTCCTCCTCACCATCCCCAACGCCAGTATATTTTCCGTGACGTAATGTTACAGGTCTGCAAAATGTTTTTACACCAAACTTGGAGTGTTGTGTTGAGCTCTGAACGTAGAACGTAGAACATAAAATAGTAGGCTAAAGGTACAATTAATTCGGCCCACTTGCAAAGAAAAAACATCAAATCAAAAAGGCCGAAGCACTAATCCCTCCTTCTGACACGATGTCGATAAACTTCCGTCTACCTAATGTCCATGAGCCAACCCAAATGACTGTTGAAATCCTCTCATGTGTTTGCCTCCATCACCATACCAGGTAGCGCATTCCAGACATCCGCCACTCTCTGAGTACAGGTACTTGCCTCTCACATTACCCTTGATTCTATCCCCTCTCACTTTCAATGCACGCCCTCTGATATCAGGCATATCAGCACTGTGGAACAGACACTCCCTGTCCTGACTATCTAAGCCTCCCACAATGTTACAAGCCTCTATCAGATCTCCTCTCAGCCCCCGCTGCTCCAGAGAAAACAGTCCACATTTATCCTGCCCCACATGTCAGCACGCCCACTCTAAACCAGGCAGAATCTTGGTAAACCTCTTTTGCACTAACGTCAAGGCCTGAACGTCCTTCCTATGTTGGGGCGTCCGGATCTCTTGTATACTGTCCCTCAGAATTTTCGCTGGCCATTTCCCTGCAACTGATGAGAAACTCTCCGGTCTGTAGTTAACAGACTTTCCCTTTTTTCCTTTCATATATAGAGATACTGGCCATTAATCCGGGCTCTCGCCTGTACCGAGAGGACACGACCATGCTGGTCAAACCCGCAGCAATCTTGTCCCTTGCCTCCTTCATTAACCTGGGGTACATCCCATCAGGCCCTGGTGTCCTTCACCTTAATACTCATTAGGAGGCCAAGCAGTTCCTCCTGCTTGATCTCTAAACACCGTAACTTGTTTATACACTCAATGCTGAAGTTCTGAGCCTCCATGTCCTTTTCCTTGGTAAATACTGAAACAAAGTTGTCACTATTTGCCGCACGCACATTCTCCGCATACAAGTAGATGTTCCCATTTATCTCTGAGTGATCCCACCCTCTCCCGAGTTATCCTCTTGCTCTTGATGTACGTGTGAAAAGCCTTGGGATTCTCCTGAAATCTACTTGCCAAGGACATTTAATGCCCCCCCCCGGTCCGGCTTTCCTAATTCCACTCCTCCTTCTTTACAGGCTTCTTTATACTACTTTAGTGCATCGTTTGATCCTGAAACTTTATCTACTTTTCAGTTTTCATCTTGACAGCATTCATCATCTCTCTGGACATCCAAGGTTGTCTTATCTTTCCATCCCCGTCCTTCTTCTAAGGGGGACACACCATTCCTGTAGTCTATGCTATTGATCTTCCAGCACTCTCCGCGTGTCTGAGTTGGATGTGCCCGAGTAAAGGTCTTCCCAAAGAACCCTTCTCAGTTCATGCCTAATGCGTCCTACTCCAATTTAAATCCCTCCCAGAAGCATTATATCAAACCCTACCTGTTGCTGTCGTGAGAGTTAATGAGATAACATCACCGTTCTCTAACTGCTCTCGCACTGAAAGGTTAATCCCCGGCCAGGCTCATTACCCAACACCAGGTGCAGTCCGGCCCCTTCCCTCGATGGACAGCCCATATATTGATTCAATAAACTGTGCAGCATCCGCTTAACAAATTCAGCACTAATTAACGGGCTTGCACGCAGAAGGTCCCCGTTAACACCCAGTAGTAACGGGGACATCAAGGAGCAGATAGGAAGATAGATTCTGGAAAGGTTTAATAATAACAGGGGTGTTTTGGTGGGAGTTGTTAATTTCCCAAATATTGATTGGCATCTCTCTCGAGCAAGTGGGCTAGATGGTGTGTACTTTGTTAAGTGGGTTCAGGAATGTTTCCTGAAAAAAGACATAGATAAGCCTACAAAAGGAGAGGCTGCACTTGATCCGGTATTGGGAAACGAAGCTGGTCAGGTGGCAGGTCTCTCAGTGGGAGAGCATTTTGGAGTTAGTGATCACAATTCTATCTCCTTTGCCATAGCATTGGAGAGGAACAGGAACAGACAAGTTGAGAAAGCGTTTAATTGGAGTTTGGGGAAATATGAGGATAACAGACAGGAACCTGGAAGCATAAATCCGGAACAGATGTTCTCAGGGAAACGCAAGGCAGAAACGTGGAAAATGTTCAGGGGATATTAGCGTGGAGTTCTGCATAGGTACATTCCAATGAGACAGTGAAAGGATGGTAGGGTACAGAAACAGTGGTGAACGAAGGCAGTTAAAAATCCTAGTCCAGAAGGAAAAACAAAAAGCCAAAGGAAGGTTCGAAAGGTATTAATAGAGACCATGAAGATTATAAGGCAAGCAGGAAGCAGCTTAGGAATGAATTCAGGAGAGCCAGATAGGGCCATGAGAAGGCTGGCGAGCAGAAATAAAGACAACCCACTAACATGTGAAGAGGAGGAGGATAAGATGTGAGAGAATAGGACGAAACAAATGTGACAGTGAAAACTGTGTATGGAACCGTAGGATACAGCTGAGGTACTTAATGAGTACTCTGCTGCAGTATTCACTAAGGGAAAGGCTCTTGGCAATTGTAGGGATGACTTACAGCGGATTGAAAATCTTTAGCATATACACATTAAGAAATAGGACGTGCTGGACCTTTTCGAAAGCATAAATTTAGATAGGTTAATGGGACCGGACGAGTTGTATCCCAAGCTAATGTGGGAGTAGAGGGAAGAAATTGCTTGAGCCTCCAGTAAGGATCGTTGTATCATCAATGGCAATGGGAGAGGTTCCAGAGGATTGTAGGGTTGTAGATGTTGTTCCACTATTCACGAAAGTCAGTAGAGATAGCCCAGGAAATTATAGGCCAGGAGATTCTTCCTTCGGTGGTTTGTAATCGGATGGAGTAGATCCTGAGAGGCAGAATTCATGAACGTTTGGAGAGACATAATACGATCAGGAATTGTTAGCATGGCTTTGTCAAACGCAGGCCGTGCCTTCCGATACTGAATGAATTCTTTGAAGATATGACTAAGGACATTGATGAAGGAAGAGCACTAAATGCAGCGTATATGAATTTCAGCAAGGCATTTGATAAAGTACACCATGTAAGGCTTGTTGAGAAATAAGCTGGCATGGGATCCAAGCGGACCTTGCCAGCAGACTGGCTTGCTCACAGAAGGCAAAGGGTGGTTGTAGACGGTTCATATTCTACATGGAAGTTGGTCACTAGTGATGTCCCTCAGGGATCCGTTGTGGGACTCCTTCCCTCCGTGATTTTTATAAATTACTTGAATGTGCAAGTGGAGGGAAGTACTGATAACACAAAAGGTTGTTGGTGTTGTGGATAGTGTGGAGGGCTGTCAGAGGTTGCAGCGGGACATGGATAGGAAGCAAAACTGGGCTGAGAATTGGCAGATGGAGCTCAACCCGGATAAGCGTGACGTGTTCCATTTTGGTCGGTCAAATATGATGACAAATAGCATTAATGGTAAGATTCTTGGCAGTGTGGAGGATCAGACGGTTCTTGGCGTCCGAGTTGATAGGACACTGCAAGCTGCTGAGCAGGTTGACTTTGTGGTTAAGAAGGCACAAGGTGCATTGGTCTTCATCAACCATGGGATTGAGTTTAAGAGCCGAGAGGTAATGTTAAAGCTATATAGGACCCTTGTCAGACCCAACCTGGAGTACTGTGCTCAGTACTGGTCACATCAGTGCAGGAAGGATGTGGAAACGATAGAAAGGGTGCAGAGGAGATTTACAAGGATGGTGCCTGGATTGGGGAGCATGCCGTATGAGAATAGTTTGAGTGAACTTGGCCTTTTCTCCTTGGAGTGACGGAGGATGAGAGGTGACCTGATAGCGGTGTACAAGATAATGAGAGGCATCGATCGAGTGGGTAGTCAGAGGCTTTTTCCAGGTCTGAAATGGTTGCCAAAAGAAGACACAGGTGCTGGGAAGTAGGCACAATTTAGATGTCAGGGTTAAGTCTTTTACGCAGAGAGTGATCAGTGCGTGGGATGGGCTGCTGGCGACGATGGTGGAAGTGGATGCGATAGGATCTTTTAAGAGACTCTTGGATAGGTACGAGGAGCTTACAAAGACGAGGGCTGCGGGTAACCCGAGGTAATTTCTAAAGTCAGGACGTGTTCGGCACAGCTTGTGGGTCGAAGGGCCTGGACTGTGCTGTAGTTTTTCTCTGTTGTCCTCCTCCGGTGGGGTTTCAAAGTCGAAGTCCAAGTTCGTTTATTTTTGAAATTCGTCTGCTCGCAGGCAGACACAAAATAAAAAAAATAAAAAGACGGTCAAACACCGAAAGAGCAGAGAGAGAGAGAGAGAAAAAACAATCGGTACAAACAGCAAAAATAACCAAGTATCTGAAGATCCCGACCGTCCGTCGCCACGGAGCTGTGATCACGGTAATCTGAGTTCAGCCCAGGGACGAGTAAACCTCGCGGAGCGGCGAGCTGAGCCGGAGCGCCCCTCGTCACCGGTCCCGAAACCCGGACCTCTTCCATCGATACATCCAAACCTCGGGCCGTTCCTCCCTCTCGTAAACCCACCCCCAGTTCTCGAGCCTGGATCACGGCGACCCGATTTCTAATTCCGGCCAGCACTTGTCACGATCGATCCTTTTGTCTCTCCGGGTCTCCGCCGCTTCCACTCTGTTTCGGCCCTGCTCCCCACGGTCCTGCTGCATCTAATCGGTAAACGCCTGCATGTCCCCTCCAGCTGTGGCCAAACATTTGCTCAGTCCCCACTCTCGGGTCCGGGCATCGCCGCGTCGATTTGCCCCGCAAGGCTTCGCCGCAACCGTCTTGGCTTAAGTCCACACCGGAAAGATGCGAGGTCGCCCAGACGTATCAAAACCTCAAATCGTTTATTCTGCTCTCTCAGCCATTTGCTCTGCTTCTCTTCCTGCCCAGATGACGCCTGTCGTGGAGAGGAGCTCCGATTCGAAACTGTCAGTCGGAAGATTTGGCACCATGAATCCTGATCCAGGCAATGTCCGCACAGGGGAGCGTCACAAATTTATGAGGGACGGGTGGCGAAGGATGAGCTGACGGAGACGGGGAGTGATGTTGACCAAGGCCGCAGTAATGGACACGTGGATGTGTGTAGGGGAAGGACGGGTGGCGAAGGATGAGCTGACGGAGACGGGGAGTGATGTTGACCAAGGCCGCAGTAATGGACACGTGGATGTGTGTAGGGGAGGGACGGGTGGCGAAGGATGAGCTGACGGAGACGGGGAGTGATGTTGACCAAGGCCGCAGTAATGGACACGTGGATGTGTGTAGGGGAGGGACGGGTGGCGAAGGATGAGCTGACGGAGACGGGGAGTGATGTTGACCAAGGCCGCAGTAATGGACACGTGGATGTGTGTAGGGGAAGGACGGGTGGCGAAGGATGAGCTGACGGAGACGGGGAGTGATGTTGACCAAGGCCGCAATAATGGACACGTGGATGTGTGCAGGGGAAGGACGGGTGGCGAAGGATGAGCTGACAGAGACGGGGAGTGATGTTGACCAAGGCCGCAGTAATGGACACGTGGATGTGTGTAGGGGAAGGACGGGTGGCGAAGGATGAGCTGACGGAGACGGGGAGTGATGTTGACCAAGGCCGCAATAATGGACACGTGGATGTGTGCAGGGGAAGGACGGGTGGCGAAGGATGAGCTGACGGAGACGGGAGTGATGTTGACCAAGTCCGCAGTAATGGACACGTGGATGTGTGCAGGGGAAGGACGGGTGGCGAAGGATGAGCTGACGGAGACGGGGAGTGATGTTAACCAAGGCCGCAGTAATGGACACGTGGATGTGTGCAGGGGAGGGACGGGTGGCGAAGGATGAGCTGACGGAGACGGGGAGTGATGTTGACCAAGGCCGCAGTAATGGACACGTGGATGTGTGTAGGGGAAGGACGGGTGGCGAAGGATGAGCTGACGGAGACGGGGAGTGATGTTGACCAAGGCCGCAGTAATGGACACGTGGATGTGTGTAGGGGAGGGACGGGTGGCGAAGGATGAGCTGACGGAGCCGGGGAGTGATGTTGACCAAGGCCGCAGTAATGGACACGTGGATGTGTGTAGGGGAAGGGCGGGTGGCGAAGGATGAGCTGACGGAGACGGGGAGTGATGTTGACCAAGGCCGCAGTAATGGACACGTGGATGTGTGTAGGGGAAGGACGGGTGGCGAAGGATGAGCTGACGGAGACGGGGAGTGATGTTGACCAAGGCCGCAGTAATGGACACGTGGATGTGTGCAGGGGAAGGACGGGTGGCGAAGGATGAGCTGACGGAGACGGGGAGTGATGTTGACCAAGGCCGCAGTAATGGACACGTGGATGTGTGCAGGGGAAGGACGGGTGGCGAAGGATGAGCTGACGGAGACGGGGAGTGATGTTAACCAAGGCCGCAGTAATGGACACGTGGATGTGTGCAGGGGAGGGACGGGTGGCGAAGGATGAGCTGACGGAGACGGGGAGTGATGTTGACCAAGGCCGCAGTAATGGACACGTGGATGTGTGTAGGGGAAGGACGGGTGGCGAAGGATGAGCTGACGGAGACGGGGAGTGATGTTGACCAAGGCCGCAGTAATGGACACGTGGATGTGTGTAGGGGAGGGACGGGTGGCGAAGGATGAGCTGACGGAGACGGGGAGTGATGTTGACCAAGGCCGCAGTAATGGACACGTGGATGTGTGTAGGGGAAGGGCGGGTGGCGAAGGATGAGCTGACGGAGACGGGGAGTGATGTTGACCAAGGCCGCAGTAATGGACACGTGGATGTGTGTAGGGGAAGGACGGGTGGCGAAGGATGAGCTGACGGAGACGGGGAGTGATGTTGACCAAGGCCGCAGTAATGGACACGTGGATGTGTGTAGGGGAGGGACGGGTGGCGAAGGATGAGCTGACGGAGACGGGGAGTGATGTTGACCAAGGCCGCAGTAATGGACACGTGGATGTGTGCAGGGGAAGGACGGGTGGCGAAGACGCTGTGCAGTGTAGTGGAAGGAGGAGTATGTGGAGAGAGGGGGCCTAAGATTCGGGGAAGTCTGTAGGAGCGAGTGGGAAAGACGAGGTTGCGTTGGAGTATTGAAGAGGGAGTGGTTAACGGAGGTGGGATAGGCTCTCCGGTAGGGAGGGGTGACAGGGTGGGGGCGAGTTTAGTGGATGGAGGAGTGATATAGACAGAGAGGGCTGTAGGTAAGTAAGGGAGTGATGAGCGCCCTAGGGTGTTCAGAGAGGTGAGTGGAGTTGCTGTGGGGTGGGTGGGGCATGGGGAGGGAGCGGTTGCCGGAGACGGTGTGGGGCACAGGGGACCTGTGCAGGAGAGGGAGGGTGTGACCGACACGTTAAGGTGCGTAGCAAGTGGAGGGGTGAACGGTGGCGGGGAACTCTTTCCTGGGGAGAATAATTCTCAGAGTCTGAGTGAGTCTTTGTAAGGAGGGCCGACGGACCACCCGCACTCCACGGAATGCCCAACAAGAGAAGCCTCAGCGCCCCACCACCATCGCCATGACCTAGCACACCCCCAACTACACCACTCCGACAATCAGTCGGCTGTAACACGGGGGTGGGGGGCGGGGACACGACGGGCTATTGATTAGACGCCCCACTCACCCAGATGGTTCAATATCAGCGTGAAGAGTATCTGCTGGATCTTCTGGTGCATCGGCAAATGCCCTCTCCCCAACTGGCTCCCCATCGGAGATTTCAGGGAAGGATTAAACTACAGTGACCATTCCGCCCACCCACTCATCTCTCCCTCTTCACTCCAGCGAACAGGATTACACGGGTTCGGTCAGTACGGTCCCAACCCCCACCTCCACTATTACAGCTCGTTGACTGCAGAAACTTCGCTCTAGTAAAACTGTATTCATTCAATTCGGTTAATAGGGTTACAAGGGGTCGTTCACTAAGCTCCCCCCTCCCCCACCATCACAGCATGTTGAAACCCCGCATGCAATGGCTATTCGATTGCAAAAGCCTCGCTCTAATAAAATTACATTGGTACAATTGTGTCTCTTGGATGCTGTGGATGCGGGACCTGATCGGCTAAATCTCCTTCTGTTTTTCCTTTGTTTCGATCTTCTCCGAAGTTCTGAGCCTCTCTTCCTATCTGTCCTCGATCCCAATTACTCTCTTTTCCCCAGCCTCCCTCTTTTGCTCCCTTTACTTCCTTCCATAATAACCGGAAGAAACCAGAGCAGGAGTCGGTCATCTGACCCTGTCGATCCTGCTCCGCCCTGCAATGAGATCCCGGCAGATTTTGCCGTGGATACAGCGCCACCTACCGTTCCGGGGCCTCTGCCATTTGTCGAAGAGTGCTGCGCTTCTCAGTTTCTCTGGCGCCTGTATTTATTAATGATTATCTTAACCAGGGCCGTTAAGTACTGGTGCTTTCAATTTAACCTTGTCAAGTTAATTGAGACGGGCATGCCTCTCGCTGTGCCAGGCCCATCCGGCTATCGTGTGGTGTCTCACTTTTCACTGATAAAGGAAGATGTTTCTGTGTTTCTGCGTTATATACTGGACATAATGGCGTTTATGCAGTGTGACGATCTCACACTAATGGTTTGTATGATCCGTGATTTTCGCCCATTACTTACCCTTTTGATTTCCGAGGGGAATGGGGTTTGAGGTCGATATTTTTGTTCTGTTCTGCGCGGGGCAGGGTGTTTGGGGCGTTGGCGATTGGGATGCTGTTCCTTTCTGTGCGGTGTGGGGATGATGTTTCTCTCCGAACGGCTTTTCTATTCTCTCTTCGTCTCGTTCCTCTCTCGGTAGGTGCACGGATAGGAAAGGGTGTGGAAGGCTAATGTCCCGGTGCACGCCGAGAGGACAAGGCTAGAAAGCAGGACCGCACAGATTGGAAGGGCAAAGGTGTCAGCTTGCGTGCTGTTTTATAACTCTACATCTTCTCTCTAAGAACCCTGTCCAGTAACTTACGTGAGGTGTGTCTATGTTTTTCAGGAGTACGCATTTCGCTTTTAAATTAATAATACCACTTAGTATTGGCTTTCTGGAAACTTGCTTGTGGGTAGGGAGAACCCAAATGTATTGCTCAAATCCTCAGTATACCCATCTCCTCCCTCTCAATAATGTGCAGTAAATCCCGTCAAGGCACTGGAAACTTATCCCGCTTAATGCTCTTTAAGATACTAGACACGACCCCCTTGGTGCCCTTGTACTTAGAAGAACTTAAAAGAAATTTGTATGCCTGCAGGATAGAGAAGGTTTGATCATACTCTCTGATTGTGTGGAAAGGACACTCCAAGCCGTGAGGCAAACGCAGGAAGTTGTTTTGCACGATTTATTTATGTGTTTGTTTTAATTTAGTGTCATTTTGTATCTTTTCCCGAGACTGCTGCGGGCGTAAAAAACAACCTGTATAATACAATTATGTTAAACTTGATCCATAACGTCTTTTTTTCATACACATAGAGGTTGCTGTCTGGAATGGATTATAGGGGCGATGGTGGAGGCAGAGGCGATGGAGGATATTGGAATCCACATGAATATGGGGGGAATGGAGGAATGTGGACCTTGTGTGGGCAGACGGGATTGGTTCAGCTCGGCATGAAATTACCAGTTCAACTGGTTCATAACACACAGTGATCCGAAAGGCCTGTTTCCGTTCTGTCCCTTTCCGGTTTGGTGAGACCACAGCTGGAGAACCGTGTGAATCTCTGGTCGCCCACATCAGAAAGGACAGAATTAACCTAGACAGGCGCGGGAAGCATTCACGGCTTTTGTTACCGGGACGGGAGGACTCGAGTCAGGAGGAGACTGGATAGTGACTGTGCTCTGATCCCAAATATGAACGTGATGTATCAATGATTGTCCTCTCCGTCGCGACAAGTCCCCCTGTCACGGAACATTTGTGAGGCAAAGTAAACTGAGGCAAATGACACAAGCTGGCCGGAAGAAGAAATGTTCGACCTTTTTGAAAAACTCCGTCATTAAATTGTGTTCGCTTTCCGCGGTGGTGCCGGATCAAGTGAAGGGAGTGCAGGGAGGCTGCAATTGGTTTCTGCGTCCGTAATGGAAGCAAAAGGCTGCGGCTCTGGTTAAACACTTAAAACGACTCGGACTCGTTTTATTCACAAAATCCTACGAGCCGACATTGACTGCGCACTCGTCCCAGAATTGGGACTCTGTCACTGCAGGCGCACGGTGCACGATGTACCGATTGGAAAACAATGAAAATGCACGTCCCTTTTCCCAACTCCAGCCCCGCCGTGAAACAAAGCAGGTCACTCCAGTTGGCAATAACGTCCCAACCTGGCAAATACACACACACACACACACACACACACATCACAATATATATATATATATATATATGTATGTATAAATCGCTACTTTTCCCAATTACCACAGCGCCTCGCAAGTCAGCATTTAATTTCCCCACTCGTCCTTGGGACAATCCTCCCAGAAATACCACAAGGGAGACCCGGCGGTGAATGTGAGGATCTGGGGCCCGGACTGGGGACACTGCTGCCGCCTTTATGATCTGCTTAGTGCGCGGCCTGAATAATGAACTGAATCACCGAGGTGAACGGATATTTCACCGCGCTGATCACCTGCTCCCTGAATTTCGACTGAGTGACCGTGTAAATAAATGTGTTCGTGCAGCAGCTGAAATTCTTCAGCAAGGCTCCGACCATGTGAAAGATCCATTCAGAATCATTGAAATTGAATCCTATTCCTTTGATCTCATAATACATGAAATTTACAACGTTCGTCATCCATAGGAGGATGAAGCTACCGGAGAGGGTGAAGAGTAAAACTACAGACCTCCTCCGGCTCTCCATCTCCGGGTCCCTGCTGTTCTCCCCCTTGCTCTGACCCCTCAGCCCCTTACGGACACGACTGGCCACAACAATGTGCCTGACCGTCAGAGCGTTGAGCAGCAGAATCACAAGGAAAGGGATGAGCGGATTTAAAACTATGTCCAGCCAATCGTATACTATCCACCCGAGGTCAGTGAAGGTATTGGCCGTGAGTTCACAGAACCACCGTACATTGTTGATTATCTCTCTGGGTTCATAGAGAAAGAAGCGGGGAACGTTTTTCAGAAAGGACAGCACGCCGGTTGTTGTGAGAACCACAGCCGCAGTTTTCCCGGTGCAATACTTTGTTTTCAACTTCTGACAGCAGATGGCGACAAACCGATCAAAAGTGAAGGTGACGGTGAACCAGACAGAACAGTAAGTGGCTGTGAGCCTCAGTACTTGGATAACCCTGCACGCAGAGTAAATACCCAGAAAATTCCACGGGAAATAATAATCTAAGACTTGACGCACAAGGACCTCTATGACTACGGTCAGCAGATCCCCCGCTGCCATGGCCACCAGGTAGCGAGTGGTGCAGGTAGAGAGGCCGCACTTGCCCCGGGACAGGATCACAATCGCCACTAAATTCACTGCAGGGAGAGGGAAGAGAACAGACACCGGGCATTATTAAACTCATTCTCCGGGAATAGACACAGGTTTATGTTTCAGCCAGAGGTCAGGAGACTAGATGCGGTGAACGGCTGCTCATCCAACACCAAACATGGCTCACACGGTCTCTGACCTGCCTTCTTCAATGTGGAGATGAGCGATGTGTCGGGGATAAACACGAGGGGCATGAACAACAACGATCGCTGCTCATACCAGTCACTTATTTCACCGTGCCCTTTGGAGATTCAGCATCTGACGGTGCCGAGTCGTATCCGGGGATCGGGGTTGGGGGGCGGGGGTACGGACCTCATTCAAACCTTGGATTGTGAAAATACCTAGATAGAGAAGATGTGGGAAAGATGTTTCCCATTGTGGGAGAGTCCAGAAGCCTCGGAATAGAGGGGCCTTTCAAAACAGGGATACGGAGTAATTTCGTTAGCCAAAGGGTGCTGACTTTTTCGAATTTGTTGCCAAATGCGGTCGTGTAAGTCAGGTCGCTGGGACAGAGATTGATAGGTTCTCGATTGGAGATTACTGGGAGAAGGCCGGGAACTAGGGATGAGGAGAAGAAATAAAAGGATCAGCCAGTATTGAACGCCGGAGGAGACTCGATGGGGCAGATGGACTAGTTCTGCTCCAATGTCTTATGGTCTACTGGTATCTAAAGGGAGACAACACACACAAAATGCCCGGGGAACTCAGCAACAATCGCCACATTGAAGGGACACTCAAAGTATCCGGCCGAGGCCTTTATTCAGGGCAAAATGGGGTCCCCGTTTACGTCGGGTCTTTGAGGGAAAGCCGGGACAAAATAGTAACCAGATGCCGAGTGGCTCCGTTAATGGATTACTTCTACAGCGCAGCTCGTTTCCACCACCACGACAGGCAACAGACGCATTGTCTGTGACAGGTTCCACAGGGAGAAGTGAAACACAGTTCAATCTGATCAGTGACACAGAGACTGAGAACTTCAAAATGCAAACCACTCCCAGTCACAAAGGCCCGGAGTGCTGACCGTCCCCAAGACTGGGACAAAATGGACAAGGTGCCATTAAAACTTACAGGTCACATATTCCCGGATGATTCCCGGCTCCCAACACTGGGACAACATGGACAGTGTTTCATTAAAGGACCAGGAATTCACTCGGTCAATAACTCATGAACAGTCCACATCACGATGTATAACATTCCTAGTCTCACACTCCCGGAGAGCTGCCTGTCCCCAGCATTGTTACCACTCTGAACAAAATTCCATCAAATGCAAGATTAACGTTCGAGTGGATTCAGTGAGTTAGAGGAGAGACAGGGGTTTAGTTCAGTTTGTCATTAAATCTGAAGAATCAGAATATTGAATAGACAGGATCGATATCACTGACGGAAATTACTGCCACGAGCATTAAGCGGGAAGCCTGTAAAATGCCCACAAACAGGCTCACACCGCTTCACAGACAAAAGTGTCAAACACGAATAGTTGTGCTCACTCACCAGGAACTCCAATGATGACAATGAACACGTTCAGTATTTTGTCCACACGCAGGTACCTATCAAACAATTCAGGCATTTTCTCTTGCCAGTGATTTGTCTAGGTGAGCCACAGGCGATCTCCTGGAATGAAATATCAGGACTGCGCGTTCCTGGGGTTTTAATACCATTTACCGACTCCACGGGGACAGGATTTAACAGGTTTAAAAATAAACATTTTTTAAAAATTCATTTACAGTCCGATTACGTCAGCCCAGTGCAACCCGTGTTGCAACATCGTGATTAACTTAGTGAATTAATTGTGAAACTGCAAACAATGGAATTTGTGATGTGACAAAGGGTTGTAAATTGCGAGTGGCATTCCTCCAGCAAAGGGGATTTTGTTTCAAACACCATCAGACCCAACTCTCCACCTCACCTTGAGTCAGTGTGACTCTTGTCCATCGGCTGAGCAGATTAACCGAGAGTAAAGCGGCCTCTCCACTCTGATTCTCCACCAATTGTAATCACAGCTCATCTCACTGTAACCTTATCTCCCACTCCCGAAACAAGCAACCATCCTCAGCTTGTTCGGGTGAAGTGTACCAAACTCTGTCCTGGGTCGAAAACGTCTCTACGTTCATCACCACTGAGAGAAATGTTTGCTCTGAGAAAAGAAACTTCTGCTTTCTGATTGTCCTACATTGACCAGAGAAAGGTAAAGAACGGGAACAGACCCTTCGGCCCACAGTTACTGTGCCAACCATGACGTCATACTAAACAGAACCCACCTACCAACACTTTGATCAGTCCCCCTACACTCCCTGACTGCCCACGTGTCAACCCTCACAACAGTCATCTTGGGCTTCTGGGATTTCAGTTCTCAGAAGCTTGTTCACCATCTGTGTGGATTAGTTGGAAGCGACAAAAGTGACTGAACCTTTAAAGCTGCCTCATAAATTGCGAAGTGTTTCCACTGCAAATCTGCACTTCAAAGGAACCGTATGTCAGACCTAACATCTTGAATTGTAACATTGTAGCTTGTGGTATTGTATTGAGTCGCCTATTGGTACCATCGTCAGAAGGATTATAAACTCCTGACGTAGTTTAAATTGGAGAGTCTCTTCCGAGATTGTGTCCAAGAAAATGTCTCTTTGTGGTGATGAATAAACGCTTTCATATCCACCTGCCTCTGCAGTATGTTAAGTTACTTCCTCAGTCAGAACATTCGGGGTCTCGTTAAGTATAAACCCATAATGCTGATCGATGGCCACCAAACTCAGCAATGGAAGGGGGTGTCAAAAAGCATGACGGAGAGCTGGAGAGGCACATAAGAAATTGTACTTGTCTAAACATGCTCTCCACTGCTCTGGCTCACACTGCATTGGCTCCCACTGCCACCTCTGTCTCCACAGCACTGTATCAACCACTAAACTAATCCCACTGCCCCCTCTTTCTCCACAGCACACTGCATCTACCGTTAACCTGTATCCCACTTCCTTCTCCCTCGCTCCCCGCAGTACTGTATCAGTCCCCAAACTCGTCCCATTGCACTGCGCTGTCTTCCCGGCTCGAATTCGATCGACAAAATAATACCACTTCCCCTCTCTTACTGGTGCAGAGATTCAAACAAGAGGACATGATTTGAGAGTTAGGGGGCAAAAGTTTAGGGGTAACACAAGTGGGAAATTCTTTACTCAGACAGTGGTAGCTGTGTGGAAGAGCTTCCAGTAGAAGTGGTAGAAGCAGGTTCGATATTTTTAAAAAAATGGATGGGTATATGGACGGGAATGGAATGGAGGGTTATTGGCTGAGTGCAGGTCAGTGGGATTAGGTGAGAGTAAGCTTTCAGCACGGACTAGAAGGGCCGAGATGGCCTGTTTCTGTGCTGTAATTGTTATATGGTTATATAATAACCATCCAGAAATTATATTACAGGATGAACAAGCAGGAATAACTCCCTCAATAGATATAACCATTCCCAACACTCACATCTCCGTCAACCAATGGAGCATCTCACAACAGGTATTGTTTCTGTCATCAGTCAGACAACCAAATTATTT
This sequence comes from Hemitrygon akajei, assembly GCF_048418815.1. Classification (NCBI taxonomy): domain Eukaryota; kingdom Metazoa; phylum Chordata; class Chondrichthyes; order Myliobatiformes; family Dasyatidae; genus Hemitrygon; species Hemitrygon akajei. Next base: position 77,943 of record NW_027331975.1, on the reverse strand, counting down.
TCTGTCAATCAGCTTCGAAATGTTGCTACTCGGTTCCACTCCCTGCTGCTGATTCCCTTCTCATGATCCGTTCTTGCGCCAACCATCTTCCAGAGCCCCACACTCTACCCTGTGCAGACCTGCCTCTGGTTTCTGACCATGATTCTTTGAACATCCAGCTGATGGTTTCCGATTCTGCTTCCAGTCTTTAAAGGACACTGGTGTTTTCAACAACCCTTTGTAAGCAGGAAAAATGACCCATAAAATGGAAATGAGTCGTGATTAAAGAGGTTAACTACCAATGTCAGTCTTCCTCATCCAGAGATTTGAGGGGCAAAGAACATCTCAGACAGAACTGCAGTCAGCTCAACTTCTTCAGTCTGCAGGAAATTCAAAGGAAACCTCTTCACCCACAGAGTAGTGACTGCTTGGAACCCATCACCACAGGGAGAGCAAGAGGTGAATAACAGGGGAGGATTTAAAAGGATTGTCCTGGAACATAATCACTGGCAGGGGCCAGCTGGCCTGAGTTGACCCTCTACTGTACTCTAGGTGTGTAATAAATTCACTAAGTACCAGAGACAGAGTTTAAAATAGAACTGATTTATTTGTCTCAGGTCCAGAGTATTAAACACATCCAATTAAAGGTGAATATGCAGCAGAAGAAACCCTTCTCATGCCCAGTGACCAGGGTGCAGAACTGGGTGTGGTGAGCAGCAGCAATAATTGCAGAGTTCAGCACCGACAGTCAATCTCGAAATTGCATTCAGCAACGGTGATGGACACACATCCAGTGAACGGTCTCTCCAGTGTGAACTCAATGATGCACATTTGGTTGATCTGGCTGAGAGAATCTCTTCCCAAAGTCCGAGCAAGTGACCAGAGTCTCCCCGGTGTAAACTGACTGGTGTGCTCGCAGGTGGGATGACTGAGTGAATCCTTTCCCACACTCTGCGCAGGTGAACGACCTCTCCCCAGTGTGAACTCGCTGATGTGCTTGTAGGTGGGATGACTGAGTGAATCCTTTTCCACACTCTGAGCAGGTGAATGGCCTCTCCCCAGTGTGAACTCGCTGATGTCTCTGTAGGTGGGATGACTGAGTGAATCCCTTCCCACAGTCTGAGCAGGTGAATGGCCTCTCCCCAGTGTGAACTCGCTGATGTACCTTCACTTGAGATGGAAAAGTGAATGCCTTCCCACATTCTGAGCAGGTGAATGGCCTCTCTCCAGTGTGAACTCACTGATGTGCTTGTAGGTGGGATGACTGAGTGAATCCTTTCCCACACTCTGTGCAGGTGAACGACCTCTCCCCAGTGTGAACTCGTTGATGTGCTTGTAGGTGGGATGACTGAGTGAATCTTTTCCCACAGTCCCAGCAGGTGAACGGCCTCTCACCAGTGTGTACTAATTGGTGTTTCAGTAGGTGAGATGACGACCTGAACCCCTTCCCACAGTCTGAGCAGGTGAATGGCCTCTCCCCACTGTGACCTCGCTCATGTAGCTTAAGATTAGATGACGAAGTGAATCCTTTCCCACATTCTGAGCAGATGAACGGCCTCTCCCCAGTGTGAACTCGTTGATGTAACTTAAGTTGGAATGATGTAGTGAATTCTTTCCCACAGTCTGAGCATGTGAATGGCCTCTCCCCAGTGTGAACGCGCTGATGCACCTTAAGGTTAAATAATGAAGTGAATCCTTTCCCACAGTCTGAGTAGATGAACGGCTTCTCCCCAGTGTGAACTCGCTGATGTACCTTAAATTGAGATGATGAAGTGAATCTTTTCCCACAGTCCGAGCAGGTGAACGGCCTCTCACCAGTGTGTACTAACTGGTGTCTCAGTAGGTGAGATGACAACGCAAATCCCTTTCCACAGTCTGAGCAGGTGAACGGCCTCTCACCAGTGTGAATTGACCGGTGTGCTTGCAGATGAGCTGACAACGTGAATCCCTTCCCACAGTCTGAGCAGGTGAATGGCCACTCCCCGGTGTGAACTGACTGGTGTGCTTGTAGGGTAGCGAATCGTGCGAATGCCTTCCCACAGTCCGAGCAGGCGAATGGCCTCTCCCCAGTGTGAACTGACTGGTGTGCTTGCAGATGAGCTGACAACGTGAATCCCTTCCCACAGTCTGAGCAGGTGAATGGCCACTCCCCGGTGTGAGCCATTAGGTCAGTTGACTGAGTGAATCCTTCCACACAAATTCAATGTGCACTGACTGGTGTATGCAACAGGCAGGAAGACTGTCTCAATCCATTCTCACCCACAGAACAGATGAATGGCCTTGCCCATGGTGAATCTGCTGATGTACCTTCAGTTGAAATGACCGACTGAATCCATTCCCACTGTCTGAGCAGATAAATGGATTCCCCCGTGTAAATTGACAGCATGCCAGTCGGTCAGATGATCGAGTTAATTCCTCCCCACAGTCTGAGTAGGAATGATGATCGAGTGAATCCCTTGTTCCACTTCTTAAATATCTGGACATAGACAACAAAATGGTGTGTTGTGTCAGACAAACCCGTAGATAATTTCCTTATCGTTTTTAACCTGAAAAAAGATTTATAGTACATCATAAAGTGAAGGACAACATTTCAGATGAGATCAATTGAGTTGGCAAGGTGTGATCTGACATCACATTGTTACAGTGAGGTTCAACCCAAGTTGGAGAGAGAAATCATCTTCCAACTGGGCACAGTGCTGGTATCTGGAATAAGAATGGGGCATTTCTGCCATCTCCAATCTGTGACCTGGCTCAGTTTGACTCTCTCCATTAGTATTATTCCCTGTTCCCAATGAGCTGCAAATGTGCCTGGCCCCACAGTAACTGACCTCTCTCATGCAAATACCCTTTGTTGATGTGTAGCTGGGATTTTCTTTTATCTACTGTCAATATAAAGTGCCACAGTTTTGAAGCCATGTAAACATTTCCTGCCCAGATGAATGGTTGGTCCACACAGCTGTTAAAAGGAATTAAATGAATAATCATATTATTTCAGGTTCTTGTCAGTCATAGAAAAGTACAACACAGAATCCAGCCCTTTGGGCCATCTAGTTTGTGCTGAACTATTTAAACTGCCCACTCCCATATTCCTACCATCCAGGTACCTATATGAACCTCTTAAATGTTGAAATTGAGCTTGCCTGCACCACTTGTACTGGCTGCTCATTCCATACCCGAATGACCGTCAGTGTGAAGACGTTTCCCCTCATGTTCCCCTCACCTTTCCCCCTTAACCCATGGCCTCTGGTTGTAGTGCCACCCCATCTCAGTGGTAAAACCCAGCTTGCATTTACCCCATCTATAACCTTCATAATTTTGGTATACTTCCATCAAGTCTCCGCTCAATCTTCTACATTCCAAGGAATTCCAATTGTGGGGAATTTTAACATGTGAGTGGATTGGGAAAATCAGGTCGGCACTGGATATCAAGAGAGAGAATTTGTAGAATGTCTCCGAGATGGCTTTTTAGAACAGGTTGTTGTTGAGCCCACTAGGGGATCGGCTGTACTGGATTGGGTATTGTGCAATGAACCGGAAGTAATTAGAGAGATGGAAGTGAAGGAACCCTCAGGAAATTTTCGAATGGAAAAAGGATGCAACCATTGCTGACAAGAGAAGTCAAAGCCAAAGTAAAAGCGAAACAGCGGGCATACAAGGAAGCAAAATTAGTCGGAAGACAGAGGATTGGGAAGTTTTTAAAAGCTTACAAAAGGAAACTAAGAAGGTCATTAAGAGGGAAAACATGAATTATGAAAGGAAGCTAGCAAATAATATCAAAGAGGACACTAAAAGCTTTTTCAAGTATATAAAGAGTAAAAGACAGGTGACAGTAGATATAGGACTGATAGAAAACGATGCTGGAGAAATTGTAATGGGAGATAAGGAGATGGCTGAGGAACTGAACGAGTATTTTGCATCAGTCTTCACTGAGGAACCATTTGACAAGGTGCCACACATGAGGCTGCTAAACAAGGTAAGAGCCCATGGAATTACGGGAAAGTTACATATGTGGATAAAGCGTTGGTTGATTGGTGGGAAACAGAGAGTGGGAGTAATGGGATCCCATTCTGGTTGGCTGCCGGTTACCAGTGGTGTTCCACAGGATTCTATGTTCGGGCCGCTTCTTTTTACGTTGTATATCAACGATTTAGATTATAGAATAGATGGCTTTGTGGCTAAGTTTGCTGACAATACAAAGATAGGTGGAGGGTCTGATAGTGCTGAGGAAACAGAGAGTCTGCAGAGAGATGGATAGATTGGGGGAATGGACAAAGAAGTGGCAAATTAATTACAATGTCGGAAAGTGTATCGTCATGCACTTTGGTAGAAGAAATAAACGGGCAGACTATTATTTAAATAGGGAGAGAATTCAAAGTTCTGAGATGCAATGGGACTTGGGAGTCCTCGTGCAGGATACCCTTAAGGTTAACCTCCAGGTTGAGTCGGTGGTGAAGAAGGCAAATGCAATGTTGGCATTCATTTCTAGAGGAATAGAGTATTGGAACAGGGATGTAATGTTGAGGCTCTATCAGGCACTGATAAGACCTCACTTGGAATACTGTGTGCAGTTTTGGACTCCTTATTTAGGAAAGGATGTTCTGTCTTTGGCAAGGGTTTAGAGAAGATTAACTAGAATGATTCCAGGAACGAGAGGGTTAACGTATAAGGAATGTTTGACCGTTCTTGGACTGTACTCCTTGGAGTTTAGAAGAATGAGGGAAGACCTGATAAAAACATTTCGAATGTTGAAAGGCATGGACAGAGTGGATGCGGCAAAGTTGTTTCCCATGGTGGGAGAGTCCAGTACAAGAGGGCATGACTTAAAGATTGAAGGGTGCCCATTCAGAACAGAGATGCAAGAAATTTTTTTAGCCAGAAGGTGGTGAATATGTGGAATTTATTGCCACGGGCCACAGTGGAGGCCAAGTCATTGGGTGTATCTAAGGCAGATATTGATAGGCATCTGAGTAGCCAGGACATCGAAGGTTATGGTGAGAAGGCGGGAGAATGGGACTAAAGGGGAGATTGACTGGATCAGCTCAAGATAAAATGGCAGAGCATACTCGATGGGCCGAGTGACCGACTTCTGCTCCTTTGTCTTATGGTCTTATGGAATAAAGTCCTGACCTGTTCAATCTCTCCTTACAACCCAAGTCCTCCAGACCTGGCAACATCCTTGTGAATTTTCTCTGAACTCCTTCAAAGTCTTTACATCTTTCCTGTAGGTTGGTGACCAAAACTGCACTCAATACTCCAAATTAAGCCTCACCAATGTCTTGTACAATGTCAACATAACATTCATCTCCTGTACTCAGTACTTTGGTTCATGAAGGCCAATGTACCAAAATCTTTCTTTCCATCCACATTGAACTGTGACACCACTTTCAGTGAATTATAGACCTGTATTCCCAGAATCCTTTCCTCTACAACACTCCTCAGTGCCCAAACAGTCACTGTGTAAGATCCACCCTGGTAAGTCCTACCAAACCACAACACCTCGCATGTTTCTGTTTTAACTTCTACCTTTCATTTCTCAAAACATTTTTCCAGCGAGTCCAGGTCACACTGCAAGCCATGATAGTCTTCCTCGCTGTCCACTAGACTACCAATCTTGGTGTCACCCACAAATTTGCTGATCCAGTTAAGCACACCAACACCCAGATTACTGATATAGATGACAAACAACAACAAAACAAGCACTGATCCCTATGTCACACAACTAAGCACAGGCTTACAGTTAGAGAGGGAACCATCTGCTACCACACTCTGGCTTCTCCCAAAGACAGTGTCTCATCCAATTTACTGTCTCATCTTGAATGCTGAGTGACTGAACCTTCTTGACCAACCTCCCATATGAGACTTTGTCAAGTGCCTTGCTAACGTCCATGTAGACAACATCCACTGCCTTGCCTTCATCCACTTTCATGATAACTTCCTCGAGAGACTCTATAAGATTGGTTAGACATGACCTACCATGCACAAAGCCATGCTGTCTATTCTTAATCAGTCCACATCGATCCAAATACTTATATATCCGGTTCCTGCACATAACTTGCAATAACTTTGCCCCTACTGATGTCAAGCTCACCAACGTACAATTTCTTATTTATTTTTAGAGCCTTTCTTGGACAGTAGAACAACATCGGCTGTCCTCCAATCCTCCAGTACCTCACCTGTCACTAAGGATTATTTAAATATCTGTGTTTGTGCCCTGACAATTTCTGCACTTGTCTTCCGCAGGGTCCCAGGGAAGAACTTGTCAGGCCCTGGGGATTTATCCACACTAATTTGCCTTATGACAGTAAACAACTCCACATCTGTAATCTGTACAGGGTCCATGAAGTTGTTGCTGCTTTGCCTCACTTCTATAGACTCTGTGTTCATCTCTTGAGTAAATACGGATGCAAAAAAAAATCTCCCCATCTATTTTGTTTCCTCATATGGATTACCATTCTGATCTTGCAGAGGATTAATTTTTTTCCCCTTGCAATCTTTTTGCTCTTAACATATCAGCAGAATCCCTGAGGATTCTCCTTCACCTTGTCTGCTGGGGCAACCTCATGCGTTCTTTTATTTCTTTCATAAGTGTTCACTTGAATTTCCTGTATTTCATAAGTACCCCATTTGTTCCTCTCTGCCTGTACCTGGTATGCACCTCCTTTTTATTGATCTGGGAGATGAAAACCAAAGATGTGAGAGAGCTGCATGCTGGGAGGTGGGGGTAAGGTGGGGGGCGGTTAAACCAAAGTTGCAGGGGGAATGGGAGGCTGAATAACAGACCAGATAGTGGAGGGGTTGTGGAGACAGATGTTGTTCAGTCCTCGGACAAAGTCAGGAATGAAAAACTTGAGCATTGTGCAGTGAATATGCTGAGCCCTGTATATTTCAATACAAGAAGCAGCATAGGAAAGGTGGATGTGTTCAGGGCATGGATCAACACCTGGAATCAACACTAGGACCTGGCAACTGTGGACTGGGACAGGCTCCTTTATGACAAAGGTGTGCTTGGTAAATGGGAGGCCTTCAAAGTGAAATTTTGAAAGTACAAAGCGGGTATGTGCTTGTCAGAATAAAAGGTAAAGATAGAAACTCGGAATCAGAATCAGGTTTATTATCACCGGCATGTGTCATGAAATTTGTTAACTTTGCAGCAGCAGTTCAATGCAGTACAGAACCTGGCATAGATAATAATAATAAAATAACAACAAAATAAATACATTAAAACATTAGAAATAAACAATTAAATAAATTATGTATAATGGATAGATAATTAAAAATGTGCAAAAACAGTAAAAGTGAGATAGTGTCCAAAGCTTCAAAGTCCATTTAGGAATCAGATGGCAGATGGGAAGAAGCTGTTCTTGAATCGCTGAGTGTGTGCCTTCAGGCCTGATGGTAACAGTGAGAAAAGGGCATGCCCTGGGTGCTGGTGGACATTAATAATAAACGCTGCCTTTCTGAGAGACTGCTTCCTAAAGATGTCCTGGATACTTTGTAGGCTAGTACCCAAGATGGAGCTGACTAGATTTACAACCTTCTGCAGCTTCTTACGGTCCTGTGCAGAAGCCCCTCCACAACAGACAGTGATCCAGTTTGTCAGAATGCTCTCCACAGTAAAACGATAGAAGTTTTTGAGCGTATTTGTTGACATGCCAAACCACTTCAAAGTCCTAATAAAGTATAGCCACTGTCGTGCCTTCTTTCTGACTACATCAATGTGCTGGGACCAGATTAGATCCTCAGAGATCATGACACCCAGGAATTTAAAGTTGCTCACTGTCTCTACTTCTGATCCCTCTATGAGGATTGGTATGTGCTCCCTCATCTTACTCTTCCTGAAGTCCACAATCTGCTCTTTCGTCTTACTGACGTTGAGTGTCAGGTTGTGGCTGTGGTACCCTTCCACTAGCTAGCATATCTCACTCCTGTACGCTCCCTCGTCACCATCTGAGATTCTACCAACAATGGTTGTATCGTTAGCAAATTTGTAGATGGTGTTTGAGCTATGCCTAGCCACACAGTCATTTGTATACAGAAAGTACAGCAGTGGGCTAGGCACACACCCCTGAGGTGCAGCAGTGTTGATTGACAGCGAAGAGGATATGTTAAACTGTAGGGAACCTTGGAATTCAAGAGATATTGGAACCCTGGTGAAGCACAAAATGGAGTTGCACAACAGGGATAGGCAGGCAGATTCTAGTGGAGTATAAGAAATGCAAGAGAACACATTAGAAATAAATCAGGATGGCTAAAAGAAGGCATGAGGTTGCCCTCACAAAAAAAGGTGAAGGATAATCCTCAGGGCTTCTAGAGATAGATTAAGAGCAAAAGTATTGCAAGGGAGAAAGTTGGTCCTCTGGAAGACCGGAATGGCAATCCACGTGTGGAAACAAAGCAGATAGGGAGATCCTCATTTTCTCTAATCTCTGTTTACTCAGCAAACGGGATACAAAGTCTATGGAAGTGTGGAAAAACAGCATTAACATCGTGAACCCTGTACACACTAAAGTAGAGGAGGTGTTTCCTATCCTGAGGCAGATCAGGGTGGATAAATCTCCAGGGCATGAGAAGGTGCTCCCTTAGACCCTGTGGGAGGCAAGTGCAGAAATTGTCGGGTCCCTGGCAGAGATCATTAAGTCATCCTTTGTGATGGGGGTGGTACCAGATGATTGGAAGTTAACCAAATTTGTTTTGCTCCAAAACATACAACAGTGATACCTACAGCACATTACAGGCTCTTTGGCCCACAGTCCTGTGCCAACCATGTAACCTACTCTAGAAGCTGCCTGGAACTTACCCAGCACATAGCCCTCTATTTTTCTGTGTACCTATCTAAGAGGCTGTTAAAAGACCCTATTGTATCTGCCTCGAACAATGCTGCTGGCAGTGCATTACGCACATCCAGCATGCTCTGTGTAATAAACTTACCTCTGACATCCCCTCGCTATCCATTTCCAAGCACCTTAAAAGACTGTATGCCCCCCCATATTGGCCAATTCTGCCCTGGGAAAAAACCTCTGGCTATCCACATGATCAATGCTCCTCATCATCTGATACATCTAAAAAAGGCTCTAAACATAAACAAGGAAATAATACATTGCTTTGAGGATTTGTTTGTAGTAGTTTTTTCTCTCTCACACAGAGAGTGGTGAGTGCATGGAATGGGCTGCCAGCGGCTGTGGTGGAGGCGGAAATGAAAGGGTCTTTAAGAGACTCCTGGATGGATACATGGAGTTAGAATGTTAGAGGGCTAGGGGTAAGCCTAGGTAGATCCAAGGTAAGGATATGTTTGAGCCAAAAGGTCTGTGTTGTGCTGTAGGTTTTCCATGTTTCTGTGTAGACAAAATACAAGGGTATAGATTGGGTAAATGCAAGCAGGCTTTTCCAACTGATTTTAAGTGTGACAACAACCAGAGGTGATGGGTAAGTGCGGACGTGAAAATTTATGGGGAACAAATTATTGGCCTTGAGAGTGTGGAATGAGATGCCAGCACAAGTGGTGTATGGTAGCTCGATTTCACAATTTAAGAGAAGTTTGGATGGGTATCTGGATGGTAGGTGTATGGTCCCGGTGCAGGTCATTGCATTCCACAGCTTGAATGTTTTTCCAGCATTGAGAAGATGGGCCAAATGGCATGTTTCTGTACTGAACTTCTCCATGTTTCAATGACAGAGAAGCTGGCCAGACTTGATTGGAAGGGAAACTGGCAGCAGTGACAATGGAGCAGCAATGGCTGGAGTTTCTGGAGCAATTTGGGAGCTGAGTGATCGATACATCCCCAAGTAGTGCAAGCATTGGAAAGGCAGGAGGACACAACTGTGGTGAAATGACAAGCCAAACCCAACATAAAAGCCAAAGAGAGGGCAAACAAAAGAGCAAAAACTATTGGCAAACTTTTAGAAGCCAACAGATGACAACTTAAAGAAAAGGTCAGATATGCTCAGGGCATGGAATGATGATATTGTAGCCATTAATGCATCTTGGTTGCACCCAACAGCCTGAGGCATTTAGAGGAACAAAATATATGGGGCCTCGATTTCTCTTGAAAACCAAGGTTCCCTGCACCATTTGCATCTCAACTTTTATTTTGACAGACACATACAAACTCTACACCCTTAAAATTTCACTTCTGAATGCGTCCCACTGACTAAGTACTCCTTTGCCAAAAAACATTCTGTCCGAAACCACACTTGTCAAATCCTTTCTGATACCATCAAAATTGACCTTTCTCCAATTTAGAATCTCACCCTGTGTTCCAGACCTCTCTTTTTCCATATTTACTTGGAATCTAATAGCATTATGACCTCTGGATACAAAGTGTTCCCATACACTAATTACAGTCACTAGCCCTGGATCGTTTCCTAACAGCTTATTGCACACTTCTACATCAGGAATTCTACGTCCTGATTAAGGGCACATTTGACAAACTTTACCCTATCTCGTCCTTTTACAGTATGAGAGTCCCAGTCAATATATGGAAAGTTAAAATTGCTTACAATCTCAGCCTTTGTTTCTTGTAATAGTCTGCGATCTCCCTACAAATTTGTTCCTCTAATGGATACAGGATAAACCCTCCTGACATCAATGGATCTGCTGTTGAGAGGGTGAACAGCTTTAAGTTCCTCAGCATACACATTACCGAGGATCTCACCAGGTCCCTACATACCGGCTGTGTGGTGAAAAAGGCACAACAGCGCCTCTTTCACCTCAGACTGTTGAAGAAGTTTGGAATGGTTCCCCAAATCCCAAGAACTTTCTACAGGGGCAACTTGAGAACATTCTGAGAGTCTGCATCACTGCCTGGTATGGGAACTGTACTTCCCCAGTTGCAGGACTCTGCAGAGAGTGGTGCATACAGCCCAGCCCATCTGTATATGTGAACTTCCCACTATCCAGGGTATTTATATTATTGTGTAAAACAGACCCATAGGATCATTGGGGAGCTCAGTCACCCCAACCACAGACTGTTGCAGCCGCTACCATCCGGGAAATGGTACCGCAGCATAAAAGTCAGGACCACCAGGATCCGGGACAGCCTCTTCCACCAGGCCATCAGACTGATTCATTCATGCTGATACAATTGTATTTCTGTTATCTTGAATGCCCTGTTGTACATCTTAATTATTATTAATTACTATAAATTGCACACTTAGATGGAGACGTAACGAAAAGATTTCTACTCTTTAAGTATACGAATGATGTATGTAATAAAGTCAATTCAATTCAACCTCTCCACTATCTGTTCTGTCATTCTGGCTCCAATCCTCCCTGCAACTTTAGTTTAACCACCCACCCCACAGGGGAGCATTACCACTCGGATAGTAGTCACCTTCTAGTTCTGTTCCACTAACAAATCCCCTATCTCCCCTTTTGACTTTGCTCCATCAGGTAATCCCTACACAACACCTTCTGAACTGGTCCACCTATTCTTGTGGGGGATGGCCAGAAGATTACTCAACAATGACTATTTAGCCTCATTCCTCTTCCAGACACTCACCCAGTTTCCTGTGTGCTGCAACTTGAGTGTAATTCACATCTCTTCATGTGATACCCATCACCCCATCCAACTGCCGGATGATCTGGAATTCGTCCATTTCAAGTTCCAGCTCCTTAAAGTGCAGGGTTACAAGCTGCAGCTGGATGCACATCTAGTAGGTGAGGGCATCAGGGACACTGAAGTCTCCCCTCATTCCCATTAATGTCCCCTCCGATTTGAAATATGTGTGCAAAAACCTTGTGCTGTGCAATGCTTATCCAGTGACAACAATATGGTCTGCTCTGAATTTTATATTTTGAGATATTCATTTCAAAAGCTACCGAATCACTGTCAATAAGAACTTTGATCTCCTCTGGGTTTGATCGAGTTCATCTGCACTCTCACACAGCCTATGTAGCAAGCCTGTAGTAGGTAATGAAGGATGTTCTCGACAGAGCTTTTGCATACTATCCATATCTGATTTGTTTACTAAATAATGCTTTAAAAAGTCAGATTTCCAAATATTACTCGATTTCTTCCCACTTGAAATTCTCTAGCAACTTTTGCATCATAACAATACACACAGGTGACTCCACTTTGTGTATTATACATAAATATTCCCCCTGAACCCTTCCCCAAGGGACTGACAGTGGTGAACTCAGTGATGGTAATGCCAATGTATATGAAAGGAAGGGCAGTAGTCTGTCTCACAGGAGTCTGGCGCATTGTACCTATCCAGGAGCCTCTTAAAAGACCCTATTGTATCCGCCTCCATCACAGTCATCAGCAGCCCATTCCACACACTCGGCACTCTGCGTAAAAAAAAACCTCACGCGTCGTGGTGATATCACGTGTCAGAAAGGGATGGAACGGAGTTCCGAGCATGCGCAGAAATGAAGAATGATCGAGAAGCGTGGCAGTGTAAAACGTGGTTTTGTTGTTGTTAAATAAAAGGTAAATTCTTCCAGAATATAGTTTGTTATGAGTAACCCACAGTACGTATAAAGAACACAACCTCTGACATCTCCTTCGTACCTGCTTCCAAGCACCTTAAAACTGTGCCCTCTCCACAAGTTTTCTCTTGTTTGTGATTGGAGGTAGAAAAAAAGGTGATTTTCTCAACAGCTGATATAAAAGCTTTTGTTCCCTTTCTCCGAGTTCCTAATCCTTGCACTTAGATAGCTGAAGCTCATCTCTGTCTGAGAGATCTATCGGTTCCCATTCCCTCATCAGCCGGAAGCTCCCCGGGGCCCGTGTACGGATTGTGCGGCTGAGAGAGAGGGAAGAGAGCAGGACTGTCCCGGGACTGCAGGCCACGGTGTCCGAAGTTCACAGAAATTTTCCTAAAACTGTGTTGAAAACTCCACGTGGCGAACACTCTTACCTGAAGCTGATCCTTCGGTTTGTGCACTGCGCGCATGCGTGATGTTCGGGTATAATTAACAACGCTAACGCCTGCGCATTAGATCGGTGCTTCGGCGACAGCGAAATTTTTAACGCATGGATTTACGGGTAGTCACGGTGCCATTGAATGTCTCTGCAAGCACCGGTTGCATGTCCATAGCTCAGGTTTTTTTTGTGTGGCGGCTCCCAGAAACAAAAAAGTCGATACTAACAGGTATTCCGTGTATCTAATGCCAATGTACAATCCTCTTACACATGCAGGTATGAAACAGAAGAGATTCTGCAGTTGTTGGAAATAGAGAGACTCAGACACACAATGCTGGAGGAACTGTGCAGTTCAGGCAGCAACTAAGCAGAGGAGCACACAGTCTAGGCGTGCTGAAGGGGCTCGGTCTAAACATTCTCTATTTATTCCTCTCCACATTTGCGGCCTGAACTGTTGATTTCCTCCAGTACTTTGCAGAAATTAAACACCTTTTTTCAATCATACAGTTTCAAAATGTTTCTGATCTTTCATTTGTAGCCACATCCTGCTGGTGTGATTCCTCTTCCTCCTACTAATCCTAAACTCCAGGCCTCAATTTTTTTCTGGAGCCCTAAAGGCCTGATTCAGGCTGGCAACTCTTTGGTTTCTGACTCTGCACCATCGAAGATTCACTCGATAGTCTGCTGTCAGACTTTAGAGGCGCGTTGCATCAACCCAACTGTCTGAGGCACAGTCCTTTGAAATTAGTGAAAATGACCCAAAACGTTCAAAAGAGCAGGGAAGAACCACCTTAGCCCAGAGCTCTGAAGAACTTTAAAACCACAGTGAGCTCATCGTCTTATTCAGTCTGGAGAAAATCATGCAGGAAATTCATGCAGGTGTATAAGATGATGAGAGGCATTGGTAGTGTGGATGGCCAGATTTATCTAATGTAGACTTTTTTAGATAATTACATATTGAGAATTTTTTAAGTGGTTTGCTGCCAAATTATCCTTCTGTTTATCCACCTAATATGACAGATGCCGTCTTTCATCTTAAACCACTTCATAAAGGGCTGATAGCTATGATTTATAAACCACGATTGAAATGATATCTAATGATATAATTAAACCTGCTCGGGAATTGGAATTTCAAGAGTCATTTTGAGATAATCAATGGAATAAAATTTTAATTTGGTTAATAACTCATCAGTTTGTGCCCACCATTCCTTGATACAGTTTAATGTAGTGCATCGGGCCCATATGTCAAAGGATAAACTAGCACATATTTTTTCCAACATCAGTACTGTCTGTGACAGATGTAATATTGAGGTGGCCACTTTCACTCATATGTTTTGGTCTTGTATAAAGCTAGACAATTTCTGGAGAGAAGTGTTTAAAACATTATCAAAAGTCTTGGATCTGGAACCACAAACTAATTTACTTACGGCAATATTTAGGATTATCCCATTGGAACCAGGAAATATTCCTGATTCCACTCAACGTATGATAGCCGTTTCAACTTCATTGACTAGGACAGCCATTTTACTGAAGTGGAAGTATTCTAATCCACCCACTGTCTTTTATTGGCTTTCCTCCATTATGTCCTGTCTAAGTTTAGAGAAAATATGAAGTTGGACATTAGATACATCATGTAAATTTGAGCAAATCTGGCGACCATTTATTCAATATTTTCATTTGATTTGATTTATTACTTTTACAATTATTTTCGAAGTTCTAGATTTGATCAGAAATTCTTTCCTTTTTTTTTTACTTTTTGATCATATCCTTAGAATGGACTGCCCAGTTCCTTTTTTATTTTGTATAGTGTAGTGTTTTATTTTTTTCTTTTCATAATTTAAAGTTTTTTTTTCTCCATGAATAGAATGGAGGAGAATCAGCTGTCGTCTTTTTTTTAATTATATATCACATAATAGCTTAACACTATGTATGACTTTGATAATGTTTATTTCACTTTCTGTTTGTATTGTTATCAATACGTACATTTGTGATAATTCTCCTCTTGTTTGTATTTATGTTCCTTTTAAATCAATAAAAAGATTAATAAATCAAGGAAGAGATTTACTCAATCATCCCAGCTGCGGCAACACCAGCACCTTCACATCAGGGAGGAAGTTCAAATCAGCTCCGTGTTAAATGTTTAACCATCTGAAGGTGACTGAAGGCAGCTGCAGGTTCACGAGGGACTGTTACTGTCAGATTTTGCAGTTCTTGCGGCTGCTCATCGCCCCCAGGACTGAACCCTGGTCACTGAGCATTGGAGGAGTCTGTTCTGCTGATATTAGCCTTAAACTAGACAGAAGTTTTACATTGTGGATCTGTGAAAGATAAATCAGTTCTGTATCAAATCCCGTGTCTCAGGTACTTACTGTCTCTATCACCCTCACCATGTAAGGCCACTCGGCCCATCTGGTTCCTGTCCATGTTTCTGTTCCATATCAGTTTCTCAAAATCTATCCCTGCCGTTTCCCTCTCACCCTCCCTATGATGACAGGTTGCAACGAGTCACCACTCCGTGGGATCGGAGATTTCCCTTGAATTTCATAGAATCATAGAAATCTACAACATATTACAAACCCTTTGGCCCATAATGTTGTGCCGACCATGTAACTTACTCTAGAAACTGCTTAGAATTACCCTACCGCATAGCCACCTATTTTCCTAAGCTCCATGTACCTATCTAAGAGTCTCTTAAAAGACCCTATTGTATCCGCCTCTACCACCGTCACTGGCAGTGCATTCCACACACATACCACTCTTTGTTTAAAAAAACTTATCTCTGACATCACCTCTGTACCAACATTCAAGCAACTTAAACCTATGCCCCTTCGTGTTAGCCGTTCCAGCCCTGGGAAAAACCCTTTGGCTATCCACACGTCAAATACCTCTCATCATCAAATATACCTCCATGAATTTCCTGCATGATTTTCTCCATGCTGAAGAACTGTGGTTTTAACGTTCTTCAGAACTCTGGACTGAGGTTGTTAACTCCTTCTTCCCTGCTCTTTTGAACGTTTTGGGTCATTTTCACTAATTTCAAAGGACTGTGCCTCAGACAGTTGGGCTGTTGCAATGCGCCTCTAAAGCCTGACAGAAGACTAGCGAGTGAATCTTCGATGGAGCAGAGTCAGAATCCAAAGAGTTGCCAGCCTGATTCAGGACTTTGGGACTCCTGAAACAAATGGGACCTGCAGTTTACGATGAGTAGGAGGAAGAGGAATAACGCCAGCAGGATGTGGCTACAAATGAAAGATCAGAAACATTTTGAAACTGTATGATTGAAAAGAGGTGGTTAATTTCTGCAAAGTACTGGAGGAAATCAACAGATCAGGCCACAAATGTGAAGAAGAATAAGTAGACAGCGTTTAGGCCGAGGGCCTTCAACATGCCTAGACTGTGTACTCCTCTGCTTAGTTGCTGTGTGTGTGTGTGTGTGTGTGTGTGTGTGTGTCTGTATTTCCAGCAACTGCAGAATCTTCTGTGTTTCATATCTGCATTTGTAATTGGTTTGTACTTTGGCATTAGATACACGAAGTGCCTGCTGATATGGAGTATATCGTTTATGGGAGCCGCCACTCAAAAAAAATGCACTTAAGTATTGTCATGGAACCGGTGGTTGCAGAAACTTTCAATGGCACCGTGATTACCCAGAAATCCGTGCGTTAAAAATTTCCCTTTCGCCGAAGAACCGATTGAATGCACAGGCGTCAGCGTTGTTCACGTACCCGGATATCACGCATGCGCGAAGTGCACAAACGGAAGGATCAGCATAAGGTAAGATTGTTCACCACGTGAAGTTTGCAACAGCGATTTAGGGAAATTTCTCTGAGTTTTGGACATCGTGACCCGCAATCCCGGCACAGTCCTACTCTCTTAACTGTCTCTCAGCCCCACGATCCGTACACGGGCCGCGGGGAGCTTCCGGCTGATGAGGGAATGGGAACCGATGGATCTCTCAGACAGAGCTGAGCTCCAGCTATCTAAATGCAAGGATTAGGAACTCGGAGGGAACAAAATCTTTTACAGCAGCAGTTGAGAAAATCACCTTTGTTTTGTTTCCAATCATAAAAAAAAGAGAATTTGTGGAGAAGGCACAGTTTAAAGGTGCTTGGAAGCCGGTTGGAAGATGTCAGGGGTGTTGTGTGCCTTATACATACTGAGAGTTACTCATAACAAACCATATTATGGAAGAATTGACCTTTTATTTAACACCAACAAAACCACGTTTTACACTGCCATGCTTCTCGAACATTCTTCATTTCTGCGCATGCTAGGTACAATCGCGTCCTGACACGTGATATCACCACGAGGGGTGAGGTTTTTTTTACGCAGAGTGGCGAGTGTGTGGAACCGGCTGCTGGTGACTGTGATAGAGGCGGATACAATAGGGTATTTTAAGAGGCTCCTGGATAGGAACATGGCACGTAGAAAAATAGAGGGCTGTGGGGAATATTAGGTAAATTCTAAAGTAAGTAATATTCGGCACAGCATTGTACGCCGAAGGGCCTGTATTATGCTGTAGGTTTTCTGTTTTTTTCAGTTTTTTTTTCTATGTTGGAGATCCAAGAAACGCAAATGCTGGAGGAACTCAACAATAATATTCTTTTCCATAGATGCTGCCAGGCCTGCTGAGTTCTTCCAGCATTTTGTGTGTGTTTCTTGTTCTACCACCTCTTGTTCTGGAATTTTCTAGTGGTGAGAACATGCTTCAGCCCATTCTGTCTGGTTACATAATGATATCAAACACCTTTGACCTGGGCAACAAGTTGCTTTCACATCACAAATGTGCCAGACTCCAATGAGACAGACTACTGCCCTTCCCGGATGGTACCTGCTGCAACAGTCTGTGGTTGGGGTGAATGAGCTCCCCAATGATCCTGCAGGTCCTTTTTACACAATAATGTAAATATCCTGGATAGTGGGAAGTTCACATATACAGATGGGCTGGACTGTCCACACCACTCTCTGCAGAGACCTGTACTGCGACTGGGGAAGTACAGTTCCCATACCAGGCAGTGATGCAAACTCTCAGGATGTTCTCATGTTGCCCCTGTAGAAAGTTCTTGGGATTTGGGGAACCATTCCAAATATCTTCAACCGTCTGAGGTGAAAGAGGCGCTGTTGTGCCTTTTTCACCAGACAGCCGGTATGTACAGACCTGGTGAGATCCTCGGTAATGTGTATGCTGAGGAACTGAAAGCTGTTCACCCTCTGAACAGTAGATCCATTGATGTCAGAAGGGTTTATCCTGTATCCATTCTTTCTGTGGTCCACAACCTGCTCCTTTGTTTTTGTGACAATGAGGGAGAGGTTGTTTTCTAGACACCAGCGAGATGTTGTTCAGACCTCAGATAGAGTCAGCAATCAAATGGTTGAGCATGGTACGATGAATGTGCTGAGCTGTGTATATCACAATGCAAGAAGCATCGTAGGAAAGCCAGATTAACCGGGCATGGAATTATGATGTTATAGCCATTACAGGGACTTGTTTACACCCAACAATCTGAGGGATTTAGAGGAACAAATTTGTAGAGAGATCACAGACTATACCAAGAAACATGAAACCATGTCAAGAAACAAAGGTTGAGTTTGTAAGTGATTTTAACTTTCCATATATTGACTGGGACTCCCATACTGTAAAAGGACTAGATGGGGTAGAGTTTGTCAAATGTGCCCTTAATCAGTACATAGAATTCCTGATGTAGAAGTGTGCAATAAGCTGTTAGGAAACGATCCGGGGCTAGTGACTGAAATTAGTGTATGGGAACACTTTGTATCCAGAGGTCATAATGCTATTAGATTCCAAGTAAATATGGAAAAAGAGAGGTCTGGAACACAGGTTGAGATTCTAAGTTGGAGAAAGGTCAATTTTGATGGTATCAGAAAGGATTTGACAAGTGTGGTTTGGGACAGAATGTTTTTTGGCAAAGGAGTACTTAGTCAGTGGGATGCCTTCAGAAGTGAAATTTTCAGGGTGTGGTGTTTGTATGTGTCTGTCAAAATAAAAGTTGAGATGCAAATGGTGCAGGGAACCTTGGTTTTCAAGAGGAATCGAGGCCCCATATATTTTGTTCCTCTAAATGCCTCAGGCTGTTGGGTGCAACCAAGATACATTAATGGCTACAATATCATCATTCCATGCCCTGAGCATATCTGACCTTTTTTTTAGTTGTCATCTGTTGGCTTCTAAAAGCTTGCCAATAGTTTTTGCTCTTTTGTTTGCCCTTTCTTTGGCATTTATGTTGGGTTTGGCTTGTCATTTCGCCACAGTTGTGTCCTCCTGCCTTTCCAATGCTTGTACTACTTTGGGATGTATCCATAACTCAGCTCCCAAATTGCTCCAGAAACTCCAGCCATTGCTGCTCCATTGTCACTGCTGCCAGTTTCCCTTCCAATCAAGTCTGGCCAGCTTCTCTGTCATTGAAACATGGAGAAGTTCAGTACAGAAACATGCCATTTGGCCCATCTTCTCAATGCTGGAAAAACATTCAAGCTGTGGAATGCAATGACCTGCACTGGGGCCTTAGCACCTACCATCCAGATACCCATCCAAACTTCTCTTAAATGGTAAAATCGAGCTACCATACAGCACTTGTGCTGGCATCTCATTCCACACCCTCATGGCCAATAATTTGTTCCACATAAATTTTCACGTCCCCACTTACCCATCACCTCTGGTTGTTGTCACACTTAAAATCAGTTGAAAAAGCCTGCTTGCATTTACCCATTCTATACCCTTATATTTTGTGTACACAGAAACATAGAAAACCTACAGCACAATACAGACCTTTTGGCTCAAACATATCCTTACCTTAGATCATATATGTCAAATTCAAGGCCCTTGGGCCAAATCCGGCCCGCGGTGGAATTATCTTTGGCCCACGAGATAATATCTAATTACTATTAAAGCTGGCCCCAGTAATCGAAGCGCCTATGGCGTATGATATGGCTAATGCTGAGTTTATTCAGGTACCAGGTTTTCA
Source organism: Hemitrygon akajei (assembly GCF_048418815.1). Classification (NCBI taxonomy): domain Eukaryota; kingdom Metazoa; phylum Chordata; class Chondrichthyes; order Myliobatiformes; family Dasyatidae; genus Hemitrygon; species Hemitrygon akajei. The sequence continues at coordinate 58,115 of NW_027331975.1, read as the reverse complement.
GGGTTTTTAGTGTTTATTCGGCAGTCTTGCTCGGCAGTCTTCTTCATAAGAAACGAAATTTGTAAAGTGAAACACTTTGTAGTTATAGCAGAGACTGAGACACATGAGAGCAGGCTGAAAAAACGGAGGCAACGAAAGCTGCGTTCGCACGCGTCCGACTGATCCGGCCCGCATGAAGCTGCATTTTGCTCAATCTGGCCCGTGACCTAAAATGAGTTTGACACCCCTGCCTTAGATCTACCTAGGCTTACCACTAGCCCTCTAACTTTCTAAACTCCATGTATCCATCCAGAAGTCTCTTAAAGACCCTTTCATTTCCGCCTCCACCACAGCTGCTGGCAGCCCATTCCATGCACTCACCACTCTCTGTGTGAGAAAAAAAAACTATCTTCTATACCTCAAACAAATCCTCAAAGAAATGTATTATTTCCTTGTTTATGTTCAGAGCCTTTTTTACCTGTATCAGATGATGAGGGGCATTGATTGTGTGGATAGCCAGAGGTTTTTTTCCCAGGGCAGAAATGGCTAATATGGGGGGGCATACAGTCTTTTAAGGTGCTTGGAAATGGATACCGAGGGGATGTCAGGGGTAAGATTATTACACAGAGAGTGCTGGATGTGCGTAATGCACTGCCAGCAGCCGTGTTTGAGGCAGATACAATAGGGTCTTTTAACAGCCTCTTAGATAGGTACACAGAAAAATAGAGGGCTGTGTGCTGGGGAAGTTCCAGGCAGCTTCTAGAGTAGGTTACATGGTCGGCACAGGACTGTGGGCCAAAGTGCCTGTAATGTGCTGTAGATATCACTGTTGTATGTTAAGGAGCAAAACAACTTTGGTTAACTTCGCATTATTCAGGCTCCAGTTCCCCCTGCAACTTTCGATTAACCCCTCTACCCCCACCTCCCACCATGCAGCTGATAAAGGATAGACAGCATGGCTCTGGCCAATCTTATAGAGTCTCTCGAGAAAGTTATCAGGGAAGTGGATGAAGGCAAGGCAGTGGATGTTGTCTACATGGACGTTAGCAAGGCACTTGACAAAGTCTCATATGGGAGGTTGGTCAAGAAGGTTCAGTCACTCAGCATTCAAGGTGAGATAGTAAATCGGATGAGACACTGTCTTTGGGAGAAGCCAGAGTGTGGTAGCAAATGGTTGCCTCTCTGACCGGAGGCCTGTGACTAGTGGTGTGCCACAGGGATCAGTGCTGGATCTGTTGTTGTTTGTCATCTGTATCAGTAATCTGGATGATAGTGTGGTTAACTGGATCAGCAAATTTGTGGGTGACACCAAGATTGGTGGTCTAGTGGATAGCGAGGAAGACTATCATGGCTTGCAGTGAGATGTGGACCAGCAGGAAAAATGGTTTGAGAAATGGAAGGTAGAACTTAATGCAGAAACATGTGAGGGGTTGCAGTTTGGTAGGACCTACCAGGGTAGATCTTACACAGTGACTGGTCGGACATGGCGGAGTGTTGTAGAGTAAAGGAATCTGGACATACAGGTCTATATTTCACTGAAAGTGGTGTCACAGTTCGATAGGGACGGAAAGAAAGATCTTGACATATTGGCCTTCTTGAACCAAAGTTCTGAGTACAGGAGATGGATGTTATGTTGACTTTGTACAAGACATTGGTGAGGCCTAATTTGGAGTATTGAGTGCAGTTTTGGTCACCAACCTACAGGAAAGATGTAAAGACGTTGAAAGAGTTCAGAGAAAATTCACAAGGATGTTGCCAGGTCTGGAGGACTTGGGATATAAGGAAAGATTGAACAGGTCTGGACTTTATTCCTTGGAATGTAGCAGATTAAGGGGAAATTTGATTGTGATAGAGCGGCATAGATAGTGTTGATGCAAACTGGCTTTCTCCACTGAGATGGGGGTGGGACTACAACCAGAGGCCATGGGTTAAGGGTGAAAGGTGAAATGTTAAGGGAAACATGAGGGGAAACTTCTTCACACAGACAGTCATCCGGGTGTGGAATGAGCAGCCAGCACAAGTGGTGCATGCGAGCTCGCTTTCAACATTTAAGAGGCTTGTATAGGTACCTGGATGGTAGAGGTGTAGGAGTGGGCTGTTTAAATAGTTCAGCACAAACTAGATGGCCCAGAGGGCCTGTTTCTGTGTTGTAATTTTCTATAACTGTGACAAGAACCTGAAATAATACAAAAATTTACTCTGTCCTTTTAACAGCTGTGTGGACCAACCAGTCATTTCAGCAGGAATTTTTATGTGGCGTTAAAACTTTAAGTTAATAATACATAAAAGAAGATCCCAGCTGCACGTCAAGAAAGACAATTTGTGTGAGAGTGTTTCAGTTACTGTGGGGCCAGGCACCCATGCAGCTAACTGGGAACAGGGAATAATACCAATGGAGCGAGTCATACTGAGCCAGGTCACAAATTGCAGATGGCAGAAATGCCCCATTCTTATAGAAACAGGAAGAGCATCAGAGAATTGATGGTCATTCCATATACCAGCACTCTGCCCAGTCAGGAGATGATTTCTCTCTCCAAGTTGGGTTGTACCTCACTGTTACAGTGTGATACCAGATCAAAACTCGGCAGCTCAAGTAATCTCATCTGAAATGTTGCCCTACACCCATTGATGAATTATGTAAATCTTTTCACAGGATACAAATGAGAAGCAATCTATCGCCGGGAATCTCAAACGCAGCACACCAGTTTTGCTGTCTCTGTCTAGATATTTAAGAAGTGTGGCAAGGGATTCAATCAACCATACTTCCTGCTCAGACTGTGGAGAGGGAATAGGTTGGTCATTTGACCAACTGGCACACTCGTCATTTAAGACAGGAGAAAGGCCGTTCACCTGCTCAGACAGTGGGGGTGGATTCACTCGGTCATCTCAACTGAAGGTACATCAGTCAAATTCACACTGGGCAAGGCCATTCACCTGTTCTGTGTGTGAGAAAGGATTCAGTCAGTCTTCCCACCTGTGGACACACCGGTCAGAGGCTGGTCATCTGCTGAATTTGTGGGGAACGATTCTCTCGGCCATCTGACATAATGGCTCACCTGCGAGTTCACACCGGGGAGCAGCCATTCACCTGCTTGGACTGTGGGAAGGGATTCACTCGGTCATCCGTCCTACTGGTACACAAGTCAGTTCACACTGGGGAGAAGCCATTCACCTGCTCAGACTGTGGGAAGGGATTCACTCACTCTTCCACACTATGGAGACACCAGCGAGTTCACACTGGGGAGAAGCCGTTCACCTGCTCAGTCTGTGGGAAGGGATTCACTCAGTCATCCATACTACAGATTCATCAGTGAATTCACACTGGGGAGAGGCCATTCACCTGCTCAGAGTGTGGGAAGGGATTCATTCGGTCACACCATCTGCAGAGACACCAGCAAGTTCACACTGGGGAGAAGCCATTCACCTGCTCAGACTGTGGGAAGGGATTCACTGAGTCATCCACTCTATTGGTACATCAGCATGTTCACACTGGGGAGAAGCTGTTCACCTGCTCAGACTGGGAAGGGATACACTCAGTCATCCCACCTACATAGACATCAGCGAGTTCACACTGGGGAGAAGCCGTTCATCTGCTCAGACTGTGGGAAGTGATTCACTCAGTTTTCCAACCTACAGAGTCATTGCGAGTTCACACTGGGGGGAAGCCCTTCCTTTGTTCAGAATGCGGGAAGCGATTCACTCAATCTTGACCCTACAGAGACATCAGCGAGTTCACACTGGGGAGAGGCCATTCACCTGCTCAGAATGTGGGAAGGGATTCACTCAGTCATCCAACCAACAAAGTCATCAGCGAGTTCACACTGGGGAGAAGCCGTTCACCTGCTCAGAATGTGGGAAGCGATTCACTCGGTCATCCCAACTACTGGCACATCAGTCAGTTCACAATGGGGAGTTGCCATTGTTATGAATCCCTAGGTTTCGTTTGCCGTGGACTGTCATTTTAAGAGAGAGAGATTAAGAAGTCAAAGCAGTTGGACTTGCAGCTTGTTTACATCGCTCGCAGCTTGTTTAGTTTTAACCGAGGACACAGACACTCAGAGTCAGGCGGAGATGAAGGAGGAAAAATGGAAGGATCGAAACCAGGGAACTGGTGGCCAAGGGTCACTGTCTGGAGCTTCCCGATGCCCACAAGGGTGGGTTAATTATCAATTCACCGTACATCGAATGTGTGTTTGTCACCTCGTCTGATCCATAGGAGTGAATCTGATTTGGGGTATCCTGTGAAGACAACTGATGTGTTAACCCTTGCATGGCTGTGGTGAGGTAATTCACTTGAAGTCAATACACCTTGTGACAAGTCACTTTCAGTGATAATTTGTATGTGGATTTGGAATTACGATGGATAAAATCTACAGTGACTGTTCTCTCATTTTACTGCCATGGAACCTGTGGAATTCGGCATAATTGCCTTCTCTCGACATTTAGCCTGGATTGCAAATATCTCTCTCTCATCACCTATTCCATGAATGAACTGAACTTTCATATCTAAGCATTGTTTCCCCTAAACTCATGAGTTACATTTATACACATATATACACATTACTCTGTTAACTTTTGTTTATCTTGCGCAAGTTTCTACATAGTAAGTAGGTACTAATAACGAGGGGGGTTATTAATAAGGTTATTAATAGCGAGCCAGACTCCAGTGTGAACTCTTTTTGCTGCTGGTTTGTTTCTAAAGTGTTATGGTTTGTAATGAAATTGGGGCCTGCATCTGAAATATGAACAAATTTGGGGCGTTTTGATTGTTTTATGATCAATTTCATTGGGGAAATCCCTTTTGATTTATTTGTGTGTGGAAAATCAGCAGCGGATGCTGATAGGCTTGTGGAAGCGCCAACCTCTGAGGCATTAGAGGATGCCAGACGGATTGAGTTGTTGAGTATTGCTAAAACATTAAAACTTGTAAGGTGAAATTGACAATGAGGAGGGCACAGATGCAGAGGATAATAGCGGAACATTATGTATCTGAGGGAATGTTTAAAGTGAAGGAGTTGGAGGTGTTTCCTGAAAGTAAACCTCATGAACTTGAGCTCCCGTAGAAGTTAGAAAAATTAAAGATGGAAGCTACAGTAAGACAGAGGCAATTTGAGGGTAGAGAGGCAGAAAAACAGCGAGGAAGCAGAAAGAAAGAGGCTGCTCGAGCTGGAAAGGATAGAAAGATTGCAGGAAAGGTACTCTTGTGATAAGTTTGAGGCCAGTCGGGAAGTTAAATTGGTACCTGCGTTTGTCGAGGCAGAGGTTGTTAAATATTTTCAGTGTTTTGAGAAGGTTGCTCAGAGTTTAAAGTGGCCAAAAGAGGGTTGGCCTATTCTCATTTCATTCATTTTTCAATCTTTTTATTGATTTTCCAATAAAAAAAATACAAATCAGAGGACATGTTAGCAAACAGATAACACAAAAGACGTATAAACAGCAAAAAAAAAGTATATATTGTGAAAATCAGGTAAGTTTCTTTTTACTGTGTCATGTAACACCATGGTCCTCAAAAATGTTGTCTCATTTTTACTATGTACTGTGCCAGCAGTTATGGTAGAATGTTATGCTGTTATAAATATAATCAAGAAACCACAACTCTTCTTAACAAATCAAAAAAAAAGGCCTATTCTCTTACAAAGTGTAATTAAGGGGAATGCTCAGCAAGCCTATTCTGCTTTGATACTTGATGAAGCAGCTGATTATGACATAGTGAAACAGGCTGTGCTCAAAGCTTATGAGTTGGTCCCAGAATCATACAGACAAAAGTTTAGAAATTTGGTGATGAGACTGACACTGCTGAGGTAAATGTTATTAAAGGCATTGGGGACGGTGTCGTTTCTGTGCCATTGTACAAGGTAACTTTACAGTCAGGGTTGGTTTTGGAACCTGTTAAAATCGGATTATTCTCCAGTTTACTGGTGGAAGATGTTACCTTGCTATTAGGGAATGACCTGGCAGATGGTAACGTTGTTCCTGCAGTGCTGTTGACAACTAACCCAACCACTGACGACCCACAGATGGATTTTAACATTTATCCTTCCTCCGCAGTAACTTGAAGTATGGCTAAAAAGTCTGCCAATGCAGACAGTTCTGTGCAGCATGACTCTGATACCCATGATAGCCAAAATCGGGATTCAGGTTATGATGACTTGTCAGGGACTTTTCTGCCTTCATTGTTTCATCAGGATTCAGGTAGTAAGTCTGATGAGAAAGATCTATCCCTGTCTAGGAAGGAGTTTATAGCAGAACAGAACCGAGACCCTGAGATTGAAGCTTTAAAAGAAACAACTCTCTCAGATGATGAGATTAAGAAAGTGCCATTAGGGTATTATCTCAGGGATGGAGTGTCAATAAGGAAGTGGAGGCCACTGGCTATACCTGCGAGTGATGAATGGGCAATTGTTCACCAAGTTGTAGTTCCTAAGGTTTATAGGACTGAAATGTTAACTTTGACCACAGTATGCCCTTAGGATGACATTTTGGAGTGAATAAAACTGTAAACAGGATTATGAAATACTTCTACATGCCTAATTTGGGGAAAGATGTTGTGACCTTTTGCAGAACCTGTCACACTTGTCAAGTCGGTGTCAATTTGATAGGAGGCCCCACTGCGGCCTATACCTGCATTTGGTGAAACCTTTCCAAAAGTTATAGTGGATTGTGCTGGCCCATTGCCAAAGACTAAAGCTGGCCATCAGTATTTGCTAACTATTATGTGTACTGTATCCAGATTCCCAGAGGCAATACCTCTCGGAAATATTAAAGCTAAAACTGTGGCGAAGGCTTTACCAAGTTATTTTATTTGGTTTTCCTAAAGAAATCCAGTCTGATCAAGGAAGCAATTTTACATTTGGATTACTCCAGCAGGTAATTTATGAACTGGGAGCTAAACAAATTACATCATCTGCATACCATCCAGAATCACGAGGGGCTCTAGAAAGATTTCATTCTACCCTCAAAACAATGATTAACACAAACTGTGTACCACACAATCTCTCTCTCTCTCTCTCGCTCCGTGCCTTGTAAAGGCTTGAAAAAGACATCATCGGACGCGCGCACGCACATGCCAAAAAAAAAGACATACTGTGTTGAAAATGGAAAAGTCTGGGATGAAGGAATATATTTGCTTTTGTTCCCAATAAGAGAGTTGGTACAGGATTAACTGGGCTTTACTCCATTTGAATTTGTATTTGGTCATAGAGAGAGGGGACCTTTGACCTTGTTAAAGGAACAGTGGATTGATGGGGATGTACATGTTAACTTGTCAGACTATGTTTTGAAGATCAATGATAAACTACTCCACGCCTGTAGTCTAGCGTGACAAAACTTAAAGATTTCTCAAAACAAAATGAAGTGTTGGTTTGATAGGAGGGTTTCTAAAGAAAATAGCAGCTGGGGGATAAGGTGCTTACCTTATGTTGAAGAATGTTGACAAATCCACCTCAGGCGAATCTCAATGGACCGTATGAAATAGTCTCTCAAATTAATGATGTGAATTATGTTATCAAAACACCCGACCGACGTATACTAACACAGGTGGTACACATAAATATGATAAAGCCTTATTTTGACAAGCAGGCACCATCTGTGAGTGTTGTTGTCAAAACATATGAATCTGGCAACCCTGAGAATGGTACAATTGACTCGTCTGAGATTTTTCACAAGGCAAACATTGTCCCAGTTAGGCTAATGAACTCGGTTGTTCTAGAAAATACTGATAACAGTTTGGCTCACCTGCAGCCAAAGCAACAACAACAGCTGAAGGAATTAATTCTGAAGTTTAAAGATTTATTCCCTGATGTTCCCAAGCAAACCAGGGTCGCAGTACATGATGTAGATATTGGTCAAGCCAAACCGATTAAACACTCATATCGCATGAATGTAGACAAGTGTAAATTGGCTGAGCAAGAAATTGAAAATATGCTGGAAAATGGTATTATTAGTCCTTCAGCATCAGATTGGAGTCACCCCCCCCCCCCGTTATTGTGCCCAAACCTGATGGTAGTGTTAGATTTTGCACTGATTATAGGAAGGTAAATGCAGTAACAAAAACAGATGCCTATCCTATCCCGAGGGTGGATGATTGCATCAATAAGGTTGGAATAGCTAATTTCTTACAAAGATTGATCTGTTGATAGGGTATTGGTGTGTTCCATTGATTGACAGAGGTAGAGAAATTTCTGCATTTGTGACAACCATTTGGGTTGTATGAATACAATGTTTTGCCTTTTGGAAGGAAAAATGCTCCAGGAACATCCCAGAGAATGATTGATTTTGTAATTCCAGGGTTAGAACACCCAAATGGCTATATTGATGACTTAGTCACAGAGAGTGACACTTGGGAAGAGCATATCTCTGCAGTAGAAAAGCTATTTAACAGGCTTTCCTAGGACAACCTTACAGTTAACTTAGCTAAGAGTGAATTTGACAATGCCACTGTGACCTGTCCTGGCTATGTTGTAAGTCAAAGCAAGTTGGCTCCTGTTCGGGCAAAAGTCCAGGCAATTTCTCAAGTTCCTATTCTGACTGCGAAGAAGGCTGTTAGAAGGTTTCTGGGAATGGATGGATGTTATCTTAAGTTCTGTAAGCACTTTGCTGCTATCGCTCTTCCTCTGACCAATCTCCTGAAGAAGGTTGAAAAGTTTGTTAGGACAGAGCCTTGTCAGGTGGCATTTGATCGATTGAAAGTTATTATTTGACATTAGGTCAATCAATGTAGTGCTGTCAGCAAATGTAATTAGCAGATTTTGAGCAGTGGGTGGCAGCACAAGTCATGGGTGCACAGAGAGTAAAGGAGGGGGATAAAGAGACAACCCTGTGGTTATGTGTGCTGAGGGTCAGGGAGACAGAGGAGATGGAGCCCACTGTTACCACCTGCTGGCGATCTGACAGGAAGTCCAGGATCCCGCTACACAAGGCAGGGTCAAGGCCGAGGTCTCTGAGCTCCTTGTCGATACTTCACGCCTTTGTATGGCTACTGCTCTGCCCATGACTGCAAGGAACTGCAGAGAACTTTGGAGAGCAGAGAAACAAGCCTCCCCTCCATGGACTCTTCCTACACTTCCCCTGCCTCGGAAAAGCAGGCCATGTACTCAAAGATCCTCACAACCTGGACATTCTTGCTGCAAACCCGCTCCCCCATCGGGGAAGAGATACAAAAGCCTTAAAGTGCGTAACACCAGGCTGAAGGATGGCTTCCTGTCTGCAGTTATAAGCCAAATGAATGATAAAATGGACTCGAACTCACAATGTACCTCGACGTGACCCTGCACCATATGTCTATCTTCACTGCACTTTCTCTGCAGTGTTATGCCCGCAGCCCCCTCCTTTGTGAGAATCGCAAGGGCACTAGTGGGTTCGGTCAGTGGACCCAGGAAATGGGAGAGAGACGTGCCGAATGCCTCGTTCCCCGACGATGCAAAATGACACGACATTGCCCATTGTCTCTTGGAGACATATTTGTGGATTGGGGACTGCTACGTGCAAGTCCTCGGGCAAAGTGGGCTGGTTGAGAGAGAGATTGCATCACCCCCATCCTGATTGACATCTACTACCCTGTGAGTCAAGATAAAAGAGGGGCTGTAGAGACGGCCCCTCAGACGCACCAGAAGAAACGCTAGCGATCCCGTAATAGCGGGAAGCCATTTGAAGGAAGCCACATGCTTGTCCCTTGTCTGGGAACCGGTGGCTGATACCACAGAAAACGACTTTGAACTAACGGGGAACCAACTCCCCCGATGCAACGGATTGGCCTCATGAAAAGACCCGGGCAAGTCTCTCTCCCCAACCCGAAAAAGAGCTGCATCTTTAATGACAATTGACTTTTATTTCTTCATCGGACAATATAGTAACCCCGAGACAAACGATAGAGTTATTTCTTATTGATGATTATGATTATACCCGCGCTTTAGATTGAGTATTGACGACATATATTATCTGATTGTTTGTATTAATCCTATTTTTGTGCCCCTTTATGAATAAAGACTTCTAAAAATAGTACCATCAGACTTCAACGGACCTCTCTATCTTTGCTGGTAAGTGACCCAGTTACGGGGTACGTAACAGCAGCCACAATGCTTAGTTACAGTGAGTGTTTTGTCGTATATCAGCTCAATGTAGTGTTGTAATGTATCGATCTGTGTGGATGGTACATCAGGCAAGATTTTCACGGTAGCTCAGTACATGATGATAATAAACAAATTCCCCATTTTAATTGTGTGGAAATATTAGACAGACTGAGCTTCTGCTCTGGAACCAGAGAAGGAAGCTGAACTGTTGTCATTTCAGTGGAAAACAAATATATGGAAAATGCTTCAATCTCACATTGCGATCTGCAGTAACTGGGATCAGGTGACCGGTGGTGTGTCTCCCATATCAATATCAGAATCAGGTTTAATAACACCGGCATATGACATGAAATTCGTTGTCCCTGCGGCAGCAGTAGAACCTAATTCATAACAATAGATTTTAACAATTGTGATTTAAAATAAGAATATACATATATATTGTACAAAAATGGAAAAAAATGTAATAAGCTATTTTAATTGTGTGGAGCAATTTGACTGACTGGCTGATGCTTTGGAAATTCTGAAGTGAAGCTGAACTGAACTTTACACATTTATGAGAAGCTCAGAGAAATAGAAAAGACTAAATTCTCACATAAATGGGTCAGACACCCAGAAACATCGGCTGCACTTCAGCACGTCGAAACAGTGAAATGAAACATGCAGAAACTATTGCAGAGAAAAAAACATTGTCCACCCACAATGAGAGGATGTGACAGATCCGGATCTCACTGACTTGTCTGAACTGGGAAAGATGAAGCTACACGTACACGTAGAGCAGTGACCCGCAGATGCTGCAGATCTGCGGAAAAACATGAATGGGAAATGGGATCAGGTGACGGGAGGAGGGTCTCCATCCTGAACTGGTGATTCTGCTCCTTGCCGCTCACACACTGCCCGACCCATCCACCACATTCCCCACATTATTCCATATTTACCCCAGATACATGATTATTTTTCCACACCATATCTTCCCCGATCCCTTTCCCTCCACCCCCAGGTCACAGAGTCACAGGCTCAATTCCCATCCAGGTCCAAAACATAATTCAAACCCAAACACGAAATGTTCACGTTTCATTTAAATCAGTTCTGTGTTTATAAACACTAATTTCTATTCACATTCCTCCGGACTCAGTGGACAGGAACACTGAAACATCAAGTGAGAAAAAGCAGGAAGAGGCCATTCATCCCTTCTAACCATCAGCAAGATGGCGGCTGCTCTCCCATCTCAGCCACGTGTTTCTGCCCGATCCTCATTTCCTCCACCCCTTCGGTCTGCACACATCTGCCGGCCTCTGTTTTATGTGAGGACGATCACCGAGTCTTCACTGCCCTCTGTGGTGGGGATTTACAGACATTCACCACCCTCGGAGTGGAGACATTTCCCCTCATCTCAGTCCCGGACAGTCCATCCCTGTTTCAGAGACTGGGATCCCTGGTTCAACCGGTAATGATGTTGTGCATTTCAATGTGTTCACCTCTCAGTCCTCGATTCTCTAAATGAAAGGGTTATCATATTTGATCTTTCTCCATATGATGACCCCACCACTCCAGGGATCAGTCTGGTGAATCTTCATTGCACTCTCTATAACAAATACTCTCTAACCTCTTTGCTAATCCTCTGTGGAATTAATTTCCATCTTCTGCAGCCCCGTGTTGCCCCAACCACTCATTTCCCACCCCTGTCACTATTTCCACCTTCCACCTCCCCCCTCACCTGGATCCACCTCTCACTCCCCAGCTCTTGCCCCATCCCCACCCCTCACCTCTTTTCTTTGACTATTTCCCGTCCACTCTCAGTCCGGAGGGAGGGTCTCGGCCCGAAATGTTGACGGTCCATTTCCCTCCACAGATGCTGCCCGACCCACTGAGTTCCTCCGGCAGTTTGTTCTTTGGTCTGTATAACCCGTGTTATTTTTGGGAGCGGGATTTTACACCATATTCCAGGTACAAACTCAACAAAGCACAAATAATTGTCACTTTGCCCGGACCATTGTCCCCGCTTGCAGGGCAACAGTCTGCCGGTGTTTGCCCCCAATGTGGTGAATCCCTCTGCTAGACACCACCGTGGGCTCAGACATTTCCACAGATGAGCCCCTCCTGTCCCCATCGGGACAAACATCCTGTCCGCCCCCTCTCTCACCATCTTCATCCTTTCAATAAAGGATCCTCTCGGCGATACATCAGACTCCGGCCGCAGGAGACGCTTCACAAACGCCCCAACTTCCCTCGGAGGGAAATGGAAATAAATCAGAAAGCGGACATTTACTTTGAGGTTTTTCTCCGCTCTGAGGAGGCGGTCGGCGCTCGAGCGGGAGACGAACTCAGCGGGGTAACGCCCACTCGGCTTGTCCGCCTGCGCGACTGGTTGTAACCAGTGATTGACATCGCTTCGCACCAATGGGAATAGCGCAGCGCCTGAATCCTCTGTTGACAGCGGTGCGGGGGGGGGGGGGGCTCGTCACGTGATTATTAGCCCAGCCGTTAAACCGATAAAGCTCGAGCACAGCAGCGCGTGGGTGACGTAAGACACCGCGCACGTGAGGGCAGATCCCGGTGTGGTGAGCCCGTTTGTGACGTCAGGCGCGTGGGGGGGGGGGGGGAGCTGTATGACGTCACCTGTGGGATTGCGCTGGCATTTAAAAGCACCTTAATGGACTTTTCAGTGGGACAACAACATTAATCACGGGTTTCATCAGTGAATCCAGTGTTGTGGGATGTAAAGTCCCCTGTTATGTGTCCGGCTGTGCCGTGTTATTGGTGGAGTGGGCAGCGTGGTGTTTGTCTCGATTCGGGTCACAACACCAGAATTGCCAGCGGGGTCCACACACAGTGTATTAGTCAACAGAAAACCTCTCGTCCCTGCAGTCTTTGTCTCTTGGTAAACTCGACACCCTGACAGTGTGGACCATAGACACCCCTTACTCTCAGAGTCAGGGAATCACTCAGACAGCTGATCGCTGAGAGGAATTATATTTATTGGTCATTAAAGTTCGCCCAGATTCGTTTGGACGGATTTGATGTGGAATTCGGGGTGTCACAGTGAACTCAGTAAACGGCCGAACTCTCTCCGTTGTCCAAACATCCTTCCAGGTGAGGCGACACTTCACCTGTGAATCTTCCGGGGTCGCCTCTTGTGTCCGCTGCTCCCGATGCGGCCGCCTCGACACTGGTGACACCGGCTCCTCCACAGTTGTGCGGTGTAGGGATTTTTTTTGGGGGTGGGGGGGGGGGAAATCGATGATATTATTCCCTTTTGTGCGGGAGGGGTGGGTTTGGGGGTTGATGATTGGGATGACGTTCTTTTTTATGCGGGGGTAGGAGTTGGATTTTTCTCTCTAATAGATGCTGCCCGGCCTGCTGAGTCCCGCCAGCATTTTGTTTGTGTTGCTCTGAATTTCCAGCATCTGCAGACTGTGTCGTGTTTGTCATTTAACTCTCCGTTGTCCCTCCCGCCTCCGACCAGTGTGCCTCTGTAGGGACCCCCCGACCACGACTGGTGCAGCCCAGAAACTCCTGCTAAACGCAGGCGCAGTGCCGACCGTAGCTATTATTCTGTTCAGGCGTCCGTGAAGAAGGGTCTGATCTCGGGTTTGTGGAAATCGGGGGCCGGCTGCCGTGGAACCACAACTTTGTGGGCCGAAGGGCCTGTATCGTGTTGTAAGTTTTCTATGTTTCTATGAAAAGTGCCGGGAACGAGCTCTGCCGGACGGCTGGAGGCTCCGGGCTCTCCGATCCCGCAGCCCCGGTTTAGCTTTGCGCCCGAGCCCGGGCTGTGGGATCAGTTAGTTGTGGTTCCCAGGCTGGGAGTGGTTTGGGGTGAAGGGGATCTGTCTGTGTGTGTGGGTAGAGGTTATGGGTGTACTGTAGTCGGGGGGGGGGGGAGGTGTGGGTGGGGTTGCTGTTGTGAGAAAGTGGGATGATCGGACGTTCCGTGACCCGGGTCAAATAAAGTTGTAAACAGGGGAGGATCTGCTCCGTTGTATCGGACGCTCGCGTGTCCTTTCAGGGAGCAGCAATTCTCTCTTCAAATGAATTACTGTCTAATCTTGCTGTTAACATGGTGTTTGTTACAAAGCCCCAGTGTCTGGAAGAGCTGTCACCGTCATGGGCTGTTGGTGCAGATTGGGATGGCGGTGGGGTGTCAGTGACCTCTGTATCAGAGAACAACACGGGTTTCTACATCCTTCTGTGAGATATAAATGTCCTCACAGTGGATTCGGATCAGCTGGCATAGCTGGAGTTTGCAAAGGGAAAGGGAATAGGAAGGGCCTGAGGAGAGAGAGTTTTAATCAGCAAACAATCGTCCGGGATGGAGGAGTAAAGGAGCTGTCTGATAGATCGTTTTACAGTAATTATATTTTTATATAATCTCACAGATGGTGACTGAGGAAGAGGCTTGTTGAGGGAGAGTACCCGGAGGTGAACAGGTCAGACACGGTATCAGGAGAGTGACAGTGATGTGATTTCCTGTGTCACGGGTACAGACAGTCGTCTCAAGTGAGGAGTTTGTGTGGAGATGCAGCTTCCCTGGAGGTGGAGGAAAGAGGACACAACAACAGGTGGAACCAGCTGTGGAAGGACACGGTTTGTCAGGTCTGACGATGAGCTGAGTGTACCATAACCTTCAGACTGAATCAGAAAACCATTTTGAGGGTATTTGAAATGTCAGAAGCAGGGGAGATGTGATCCCATGTCTCCATCAGACCCTCAGTGAGATGGTTCCAGTTATAACGTGCAGGGATGAAAGCACAGTGTTTGGAGTCTGATTTAATCACTGATTCTGACACAGTGAGAGGGTTAGTTTTGCTGTAAGGCAGCAACATTAATGGAAGAAAATTCATCAATTGCCAGTTGTTCGGCAAAAGTGATCAACTTGTATGTTACCTTGACAGAAACTGATACTCACAGTGGTGACAAAGGGGTGCAGTGTGGTTTATTTCAGTTTGGAGAGGGATGCGGAGATTTAAAATCAATGCCTTCCGGTGTCCCTATCGTTAATTTAGCATGTCCAGAGTGTTTGATCACACAGCACGGAAACAGGCCTTTGGCCGGCCATACCTGTTCTGACCATCCACTCACTGTCTACACTGGTCCCATTTATCAGCACTCGGTACGTAGCCGACTGTATCTCGGCAGTTTCAATGCTCATCCTCTTCGTAAATGTTGTGAAGGGACCTGCCTCCACTGCCACCTCGGGCAGTGTGTTCTAGATTTCAGCTACCCTCTGAGTGAAAAATCTCTTCCTCAGATCCCTATAAACCTCTTCATCCTCTGCTTAAATCTATGCCCTCTGATCTGTGACACCTATGTCCCAGGATCGGGGCCGATATGGGCATCAGTGAGGCCTTTGATAAGGTTCACATGGTAAGTTGCTGTGGAAAGTCAGATCACACGGGATCCAGGGAGAGCTGGCTCACTGGATGCACAGTTGTCCTGATGGTAGGAAGCAGAGAGTGATGGTGGGAGGCTGTTTATTGGACTAGAGGCCCGGCCTAGTGAGGTTCCCCAGGGTTACACCCCATTGCTCTCATTATTCATTGATATTTAATTATATTTGCATTTGCATAGTTTGTTGAATTCTTTGCTCCACTTGATCTTTCATTGATCCTGTTACTATTCTAAAGATTTGCTAAGTGTTCCTGTAGGAAAAACAATCTCAGGGTTGCATGTGGTGACATATATGTACTCTGATAATAAAATTTACTTTGAATATCAACCATTGCTACTTGTCATCTAGATCAATAATTTGGTTGAGAATATACAGGGTATGGAGAGTAGGTTTGCCGCAAGTTCAGACAATTACTTTTTCTGAAAGATATTAAGTATAACCTCTCTGCTCTGTTTCACTCTCCGCACTCGACCACCCCTCCCCATTACTTTCTTCCCTCTCTGCCCCGTCCTCCCTCTCACCCTGACATTGGACATACGTTCAGGGTGAAAGTGAATTATTTTAGGGGAATCTGAAGGGGGATTCTTCACTCAGAGGTTGGTGAGAGTGTGGAATGAGCTGCCACTGGAAGTGGAGGATGTGGGTTTGATTTAGACACTAAAGAGGAATTTGGGTGAGGACGTGGATGGGAGGTGTATGGAGGCTCTGGTGCAGGTAGCTGGAACCAGACAGTAACAACAAAAACGGGTCGGCATGGACTAGAAGGGCTGAAAGAATGAAGAAAAAATTATGCGGCTATTGCCGGGACTGAATGTTTTTAATGAAAAAGAAAGGTTACATATGTCAGCACTTTATTCCCGAGCGGGTAGGGACCGAGGGGAGATTTCACAGAGGTATACAACACTATGAGGCGGATGGAGAGTGTAAATGCCAGCGGGCTTTCTCCACTGATGTTCGGTGAGAATACAACTAGAAATCATGGGCGAATGGTGAAACGTGAAAAGTTTAATGGAAACATGAGGGGAAACTTCTTCACCCAGAGGGTGGTCAGAGTGTAGACAGTGTCGCCAACGCAAGCAGTGATTGAGATTCCGATGCCAATGTTTACGAAATGATTGGATAAGTACTGGGATATGGATGGCCACGGTCCGGGTTCAGTCGATGGCAGTAGGCAGTTTAAGTAATTCCTCAGTGGCCTGACGTGTTGAAGACCCTGTTTCTGTGCAGTGGGTCCCTGTCGGTGTCTGACTGTATGTCTGGGTTAGAACTTCAGTGTGTCGCAGCTCCGACCAATCTATAAAGTCGTTGATACTGTTCTTGAATGGTTATAGCATGGGAAGATGGAAGCTTTGGAAATTGTTTATTCTGTATTCCCCAATTGCCTACGATGGTTTTCAAGGAAGACAAGTGTCAGCCCAGATATTTGCTTTGCCTTCGCTGCGTTTTCAGTTTGTGTAGATTTGTATGTTTCATTTATTCTTGATTTCAGAGGGAGACACGGATTCCACACCGGCCATGTGGATTCAGGGTTAAATGGATCGAAATATGAGCGTATCTACACCCGATGCGATAAAAGAACGATTCAGAGGTAAATTGGCATTCAGATAAATTGGTGTGTAACTGAATTGGGAATTTGGAATTGACATTTTGGAAGGCTGGTTCTTTTAATAAGCGCCAGAAGCTGCTGCTGAACACTTTGAAATGCTGGTTTTAAGTTCTTGGGCTTCACTGGAAATCAGGTTGTAAAGTCATTGTAGCATTTGCCCTGTAATATGTAAATGACAGATCAGTTTAGAAAACGCGCAGGTGCAGTCAATCACTCAGCGATTTGTTTACATCGTGAGTCCTAATTTCATTAATTATCCAGGTGTTGCTGTGTGATCAGATTAAATCGATTATTTCCTCAGCCCTATTTCTTGGAGCACTGTAACTGCGGACTCGCAATAGATTTGTAAAGTGTACCGAAGTTTCGACTCTACGTGCGGAACACGGCTGCCCTTTGTCTTCCAGCCAGAATTCACTCTGTCTACCACATCATCTGCTTTCGTTTAGGAAGCCAATTCTGAATCAACGCAGTCAGGTTTCCCTCGATCCCATGCCTTCTGACTTTCTGAATGAGTCCACTACAGGGAGCTGATGAAAAGCCTGAGCATAATTAATGCCCCCACATCGACTGTTCTAATTCTTCTATTTGATTTATTTTCACTTTTTCAAATAACTCAATCTGGCTAATAAAGGACAACATGCCATGTTGTTTCTCCTTAACCAGACTACGTTTCTCCAAATACACATAAATTCCTTCTTCAATTATCCTCTCCAGTAGTTTACCCACTACTGCTGTAAGACTGCCTGCTTATAATTAAAAGAAATATCCCTATTATCTTTTGTCAACAAATGAATAACATTTTCCACTTTCCAATCATCTAGTTCTACCTCCGTGGCCAGCTAAGACACAAATATCCTGTCCAAAAGTGCAGCTATATCTTTGCTCGCCTTCCAAAATTACCTGGACTATATCCCTTTCGGCACCGGGGAATCATCTATCATAATGTTTTCCAAGTTTCCAGCGCATCCTCTTTCTCAGCGTCGGCAGGTTCTGGCATATCTGCCATTTGACGCTGTGTTCACATTGACCTATGTATTCAGTGAGGAGCTTCAGGGCCTCCTTGGACTCCAGACACAAGTTTTCCTCTTTTACATCTGATCTGCCCACAATCTCTCTGGTCATCTTTCTGTTCTTCACTTATCTTAGTGCATCTCTACTCCCCTTCTAACTTTGAAGTCCATTGTTAAATTCATTTTCTATCTACATTGTTACTCGCCCTAAGCCAATCTGATCCTTTCTTCCTGAACCTTAAGTATCTTTCTTTCTTCCTCTTGACAAGCTGTTCCAATTTCTTGTCAGCAAGGGTTACTTTCCGCTATCGTCCTTTCCCTGCCTCAATGAGACAAGCTTTTACTGAACCTCATGTAAGTGTTTCCTGAACAATCTCCACATATGTGTTGTGCATTTCCCTGAGTACATCATTTTCCTATTTACCTTCCCAAGTTCCTGCCAGGTAGCCCGATATATCGCAATTAAATAATTCCATGCTCTCTGGTCCTATCCCCGTACAGGGTGGATGTCGGGGAGTTCTCCCTATCGTTCTGAAATGCTGACCCGCGTAGAGATCTGTCACCTGATCCGTTTCGTTATCTAATATTAGATACCGTATGGACTGTTCGCAAGTCCGCCTGTCTTCATATAGTGACATGAATACTTCCAGCACACAACTGAGGATTTCTGTCATAACCAAACCTTTTACCCTGGGGATGTGCCAAAGAATATTAGGGAATTTTCAGTTGCCCTTGCCAATAACATGACACATGTCCACGTTCCGCTTCCCGATCGGTACCTCACTTTTTCAGTCGCCGTTTTTATTTTTGTCCAACCTGTGGGCAGCTGTATAGAATACTCCAAACGGAGAGATCGCGTCCTTCATGTTTCTGTGTTCGTCTCACAGTCTATCAACAAACGAAAGCTCCACGATGTCCTCCCTTTCTGCAGCTGCGATACTATCCCTGGTTTCCCGTCACACTCCCTTTACACTCTGTTACCCGACCCTGTCCATTCGAAACACCTAAAACTCGGAAAGTCCTGAAGCCATCCCTGTCCTGTTGTCACATTTCAGTGGCCATTGACATTGTCAATTTATAATTTCCTGTCAGACACATATCATGTTCAGATGTTCGCGCAGCCAGCGTTTATTTAAGTACGTAAAATTGGTCTATGTACATAAGCGAATCTTATGTACCTTTCACAGACAGGCGAGTGTCTGTGATAGATTGTAACATAATTCAACCAATCTAACAATCACGGTAGCAGCATTGAGCGTTTGTATTGCTACCTACCTGAACTGTATCACGTCAGCAATCTTCCGCCAATTCTCCAATTCCCGGATGACCAGGCATATGATTGTTTGAATTTATGACATACATGCCAAGCCTGTTCATTGTAAAACGGCTTTATTTGCAAACTCCGCTGAATTGCCATTAGACACGGGCGTTATCTACACAGATGGCCATTTAATGTAAACACATACTTCATTCCATTACTCAGCTCCTCTCTGAATTTCCTCTGTGTCAGTGTATAGATACAAGTATTGGTGCACATGCTGAGAAATTGTAACATGAACCCAAATTGTTGGAGGATAAATACCGGGGAACTCAAATATCTGTCCTCGTAAAAATAGTTTTGCACTTGCCATTTTAGAGAACGGGCTACATGGGGCATCCAAAATAATATGAAATTAGCTGATATAGAAAACAGCAAAATCATCGATTTTCTGCGTTTTTCCACCTCGGCATCTTTGTGATTATCGCTGCTGTGCCGAAGCCTTCTGCGGACTCTATTTGCCACAACGATATGTCTTACGGTTAATCCGTTAAACAGCAGGATTAATCCGATTGGTAGCAATGGTGTTAAAATGCTCTCCAGTAATTCGTATCCTTTCCACATGGGAGAAGTAGCGTATTCATATGTGAGGGTGCACCGCCACGGCGTGTTGTCAATGATGACGTAAGGTTCAACGACAAAGTAAAACGGGACCCCTGTCCCGCTGCTCACTATAACCACAGTCACGATAACCACCGTTGCTGTTCTCTCGCTGCAGTATCGCCCCCTCAACTTTTCACAACATATTGCGATGAAGCGATCGAAGGTAAAACTGACCGTGAACCAAACAGAACAGTCCGTCGTTACAACCCGAAATACAAGTGTCAGTGCGCACACAGGAGTGATGAGCAGGGTTCTGGAATAAATGTAGATATTGTTGGTCTGTTCCATTAAAGCAGCAACGATAACCACCATCAGATCCGCTGTTGCCATTCCAACCAGGTAACGGGTGATGCATTTGGAGAGTCCGCATTTTCCCCGAGATAGGATCACAATCGCCGTTAAATTAACTGCAAGAAATTTGAAAAGAGATTAGAGATATGGTCATCTCCCTGCATGCCCGCATTCTGCCGATGGTATGCAGGGGAGGGTCTTGGAAGTGGAAAGCGGGAGTCTCCGTCGCTGCACTCCGGCTGGGCAGGTTCGAGCAAAGAATCTGAGTTCCACGGCTCACGTACCGGTGAACAGACGATCGTCCCAGTAAACAACACCATTTCCATTTCTAGAGGTGAAAGAGCTGAAGGGACTGTTTGCAGCCGTGACAAAGTGGAATCAAAAGATACCAAACACAATTTATCATTTACAGACCCGCGTGTCGGAAATTGACTGGACAGTCATTTAAATAAGCTGCTATGTTGTTTTAAGCTCGAAGTGTCTGCACTGATAGAAACTCGGACCTAGAAAAGCAGAGACCAGCATCACTTCAGAAAGCCTAGCGAGGTGAAATTATGAAACAATGTCAATATCGGTATATGCGTAATTGACAAAAGAATAATCACTTCGAACAAAGTACGAAAATGAAAATAAAACAATCAGATGCCTGAAACCTCCATTCCGGAAACACGTTTCAGCCGACGGTAGCATCTGTGCTCAGTAACAGTGTGGATACCGCAGCAGAGTAACGACCGCACCATACATAAATTAACCAGCTCCGGCATTTACCGGCGACACCAACCGCTACAAGTGTGGGATAGAAAATGGCCGCGATGTGGTAAATCGCCGGATATCCCATATTCGTTCAGAAGCAGCGTTCAGTTGTACGGAACGTTTCAGCTGCTCAGATGGACTGGTGATCGGTTTAGCAGACTTTTATCGAGGAGAGAGCAATTCCACTGAGGTAATTAGCGTGGCGATCACGTCAGGGACATTAGTGACAACCAACTACACAAACATTTACGTTAAACTATTTTTACTCTCTCAATCCCCTGGTCATGAATTTGACTCCTCAAGGGATTTTGCAATGTAATTACTTTAAAACAAAATATGATGTGCTTTTTTACCATGTTATTTTCCATGATACCCGGCTTCAGCCATTTAAATGAAGATATATTTTGTCATTGTTGCTTTTAAATCAGGCATTTAGCTTGATGTCCATTTATTTGGAATATTTGACGGAGCACATTCGCTTCTGAAATTGAGGAAAGGAGTTTGTTCTGACGGGTGAAACAGAGAACACTTATTTATTAAAGGCGAACATTCATCATCTTTTCTTTCGTTCGTTCCAGTCATTCCGGACGGTGTGAGTGATGGAAATTACAGTGACAGCTGACATGTGTTACAATAAAATACACTGCACATTTTCCTCCAAACAATTTAAAAGATCCACAGCGATATTCCAGAGACCTGTCGTCAAAAAGGGAGAGTGTCCTCGGGAGATTAGCGAGGGCTGTGGATAGTTTGAAGACCAATGTTTTCCAGCGCACACATGGGCCGTTTGGCAGGAAGTTGACCTCTGCCAGTGAATGACTTGACCGCCCCATACCCGTGACCTGCGATGCAGTCTGTTTAAATTTAAAGATATTCTCAGACCTGCCACAATTCTACCACTATTTCTCCATCCATTCTCTGTTTGAACAAATATAGTAAGCAAAATCTTTGATCAATCAGTAGGTTCTCAGGCTGTTGTATCATTTGCCGCGAAGTTGTATTTTTTTCCTCTTGATTTACTGTCAGGTATATTGCCTTTCGAGCGTCTCTGTGAGTCTGTGCAGAACAGCGGAAGTGTCCAAGCTCACCTGTCAATCACACTTCCTTCTGCTCCTGTAGCGCACCGCTCCGTGCCGATTGTGGATCTCGTACTAATGTGCGGCCCTCGGTTGACTCGAGAGAGTACCACCTCAGCCTTCAAATTTATCCGTCCAAAGTGAATCACTTCGTACCTTTCAGGGTTGAATTCCATCTGTAACTTCTCAGCGCTGCTCTGCGTCCTGTCACTGTCCTGTTGACTGTCACTCTGACTACCTTGTATACTAGATAGATAGATAGATAGATAGATAGATAGATAGATAGATAGATAGATAGATAGATAGATAGATAGATAGATACTTTATTTATCCCCATGGGGAAATTCAACATCTTTTCCAATGTCCCATACACTTGTTGTAGCAAAAACTAATTACATACAATACTTAACTCAGTAATAATATGATATGCATCTAAATCACTAACTCAAAAAGCATTAATAATAGCTTTAAAAAAAAGTTCTTAAGTCCTGGCAGTTGAATTGTAAAGCCTAATGGCATTGGGGAGTATTGACCTCTTCATCCTGTCTGAGGAGCATTGCATCGATAGTAACCTGTCGCTGAAACTGCTTCTCTGTCTCTGGATGGTGCTATGTAGAGGATGTTCAGGGTTTTCCATAATTGACCGTAGCCTACTCAGCGCCCTTCGCTCAACTACCGATGTTAAACTCTCCAGTACTTTGCCCACGACAGAGCCCGCCTTCCTTACCAGCTTATTAAGACGTGAGGCGTCCCTCTTCTTAATGCTTCCTCCCCAACACACCACCACAAAGAAGAGGGCGCTCTCAGCAACTGACCTATAGAACATCTTCAGCATCTCACTGCAGACATTGAATGACGCCAACCTTCTAAGGAAGTACAGTCGACTCTGTGCCTTCCTGCACAAGGCATCTGTGTTGGCAGTCCAGTCTAGCTTCTCGTCTAACTGTACTCCCAGATACTTGTAGGTCTTAACCTGCTCCACACATTCTCCATTAATGATCACTGGCTCCATATGAGGCCTAGATCTCCTAAAGTCCACCACCATCTCCTTGGTCTTGGTGATATTGAGATGCAGGTAGTTTGAGTTGCACCATATCACAAAGTCCTATATCAGTTTCCTATACTCCTCCTCCTGTCCATTCCTGACACACCCCACTATGGCCGTGTCATCAGCGAACTTCTGCACATGGCAGGACTCCGAGTTATATTGGAAGTCTGATGTGTACAGGGTGAACAGGACCGGAGAGAGTACGGTTCCCTGCGGCGCTCCTGTGCTGCTGACCACCGTGTCAGACCTACAGTCTCCCAACCCTAATTCCACCAACCTCCACATCATTGCAAATACAATAAACCACCCTTCCACTTATTTATTCACATCATTTAAAGCACAAATATCCTGGGGTCTCAGAACAGATATCTGCAGGACACCACTGGCACCAGCATCCGGGGAGAAAACGCTCCACCCACAACTATCCTCTGCCTTCTGGGGCGTCAGTCCTGAATCCACAAGCCAACTTTCCCAGGATACCAAGCCTTCTGAAAGGTCCTACCATGGGTAACCGTAAGTATATCCGTCACATCCTCACAGAATTCAACCAGGGTCGTGAGACATGATCTGCCCCTCAAAAAGCCATACTGACTCTCCAAAATTAGGTAATGTTTCTCCAAATTCTCGCAAAACCTGTTTCTAAGAAAGTTCTCTGATAATTTGCCCATCACTGAAGTGGGACTCACCGCTTCACGCAGTCACTCAGGCTTTCTCCCGAACACACAAGAAGTCATATTTAACCTACTGTACATTTTTTAGAAGTTCCAGTACATCCTCTCTCTTAACCTCGGTATGTTGTCGCACATCGGACTGTTTAACGTCCTCCTCACAAATATCCCTCTGACTGGAGAATTCAGTTTTAATTCCGGACCTGCCCTTCGGACCTCAGGGGCTTGATTCATCTTCTATCCCCGACCGGTCCTACACTCATTCCAGTCATCTTTTTTTACTTCACATACATCTCGAATGGCTTGGGGTTTTCCTGAAAGCCAATGCAGACCTTCTGTAGACGTTTCTAGTGATCCTAATTCCATTCTTCTGTTTGTCCCCGGCTACTTTGTAAATCTACAGTCATGTCTGATCCTTGCTTTCTAATCCTGAGCTCAGCTTCCTAAAGCTTCTTTCTTCCTCTTGACCAGATGTTTCACATCTCTGGTCAACCATTGTTCCTTCACCCTACCGTCCTTTCCCTGTCTGAATGGGACAAACCTATCCAGAACCCCGTGTAAATGCAGCCTAAAATATATTCACATTTCCGTCGTGCATTTTCCAGGACATATCCGTTCGTGATTTATGCTTTGATGTTCCAGCCTAATATCTTTATAATTCCACTTACACAGTTAATTACTTCGGGAAATGACACGGAGCTGTGGGGCGAGAGCGGGTACAGTGATTAACTTGAACCCTGACAAGGGGCAGGGGGCAGAGAGTGTGGCAATGCGATGGGTATGGGGAATGACACGAGGTTGTGGGGACACAGCGGGGCATTGAGATTACTTGGTGACTGACGCGGGCTTGTGTCATCAATGTATGTAACCATTATACGAAAGGAGGGTGCTGGACCCCTTATGATATCCCTACCGACACAACCGATCGACAGACGGCGCAATAGACACTGCTCTACACACCGTCCTTATACATCTGGAGAAGAAGGATGCTTATGTGGAGATGCTATTCTTGGACGACAGTTCAGCATTCAACACCATCATTCCCCCCCAGGTTCGACAGGAAGCTCAGAGATCTCGTCCTTGACCCTGCCTCTCAGATCGCCAGCAGGTTGTTAGAGTGGGCTCCCTCACCTCCACGCCTCCGACTTTCATCACAGGAGCCCCTCAGGGCCATGAACTGAGTCCCTTCCCTTACTCCCTGTATACCCATGACTGTATCGACACCCACAGCTCCAATCTGTTAATTAAATTTGCCAACGATACTATATTGATTGGACTAATCTCAAAAAATAACGAAGTGGCCTACAGGGAAGAAGTTATCTCTCTGACACAGTGCCGTCAAGTAAACAACCTCTCCCTCAGTGTCGCAAAAACAAAAGGGTCTGGTTGTTGATTACAGGAGGAATGGAGACGGGTTAAACCCTATTGACATCAATGGATCTGGGGTTGAGAGGGTGAACAGCTTTAAATTCCTCAGCATCCACATAACCGAGGACCTTACGTGGCCTGTACATACTGGCTGTGTGGTGAAAAAGGCACAACAGCTCACTGAGAGATTATAAGCTGTATTAGGCCGCTTTTCTCAGAAAGGATGGGCTAACATTTGAGTGAGATTAACAGAGGTTTATGAAAATGATTCCAGGATTGAATACCTTGTCATATAAAGGGATTTTGATGGGTAATACAATTTAAATCTATCGAAAGTCCCCGATGGTATGGATGTGGAGGGGCTGTGTTCTATGGGTGGGAGAGTCTTTTTCTGAATTGAGCGTCGTTCATTTGCAACGTTGATGATATTAGCCAGAGAGTGGTGAATCTATGGAATTCGTTGCCACAGGCAGCTGTAGAGGCCAAGACTTTGTGCTTATATAAGACAGAGGTTGATAGATTCTTGACGTCAGGACATGACGGGATATAGGGAGAAAACCGGAGATTGGGTCTGAGAGGAAAGTTGGATCAGCCATGATGAAATGGCGGAGTAAACTCGATACCCTAACTCAGCTCCCATGTCTTTTGGTCTTATGTTTAATATCCATCTCTCAGTTGTATTGTATCTGGCTGATCTGGTTCATACATTGCAAACTCTATTGCGCCGTTCATAATTTTGCACGGAACCGACCCTGTCTAAAGTTCTTGTCTTTTTCTTTAAAATATAGGTCCACTATTTATATAATTAATTCTTCTACCTTTAATGATGAAGGAGCGAGCGACTGTCTATACAGGGTATGTCAACCTACAATAATTATTACTATATTTTACTTGTTTCTCAGCTCAAGCTGGTATGACGAGTAGAGCCATCGCGAAGCACACTCATTTCTCAGTTTGCTAGGAAATTGTGTGCTCAAATCGCTGGGATGTCTTCTATGGACGGACATGAGTGGTTCACTTGATCTTCCATAGTGACCATTTCTTCATGTTTCTGGATTGTGCTCTCATTTGAGTTTAGTGGTGTGTATTTTGTATTAGATTTACACATACCGGCTTGCAGTGCTCAATTCTGGTTTCGTTAAGAAAAACATATCCTGAGGAGGTTTTTTAATTAACACCCCTCCCCATCTCCCAGTTTCACCGATGAAGTACCTCCTTGTAATTCTTCCTCCTCTGCCCACTACACTTCTTACTCTGACATATCATCTCCTTTTGCAAAAAAAACAATAATTCAAGAGTATCTTGTACAGATGTGAGTGTAAATGCCATTACTAATGAGAAGCTGGAACGTTTGGATGTAGATAAGAATCCTGGACCTGATGATGTACACCCCAGGGTTCAGAAAGAGGTAATTGAAGAGTTTGTGAAGGCATTAGAGTGATGGAACATTACAACACAGGAAAATGCCAATCGGCCATTCTAGTCTGTGTCAAGCCATTAATCTGCCTAGTTCCAGCATCATCTAACGGGACCATAGTCATCCATTCCCTCCCATCCGTATACCCATTCAAACTTCTCTGAAATGTTGAAAATCGACCCTGCCACTTGCTATGGCAGCATATTTCACATTCCCACCGCCTCTGAGTGAAGGCCTTCCCCCACATGTTTCTCTTAAAGCATGAGTAATGATCTTTCAAGAGTGTCTCGATTTTGGAATGTTTCTGCCGAACTAGGAAGCTGCAAATGTCACCCCACTCTTTAAGAAGGAAGGGAGGCAGAAGAAAGGAAATCATAGAACAGTTAGTCTGACCTCAGTGGTTGGATTCCATTAAGGATGATTTTTCGGGGTATTTGGCGCATGCTAAAGTAGGCCAAATTCAGCATGGTTTTCTTCAGGGTGTATATTACCTGAGAAATCTCTTGGAATTCTTTGACAAAATAACAAGCAGAACAGACAAAGGAGAGGCAGTGGATGTTTTTGTCCTGGATTTTCAGATGGTTTTTAACGACCTGCTGCACATGAGGCTGCCAAACAAGGTCACAACTCATGGTATTACAGGAAAGATACTGGCACGGATCGAAGATTGGTTTACCGGCATGAGACAAAGAGTTAGAACAATGCGAGCCTATTCTGTTTGCTACCGGTAACCAATTACGTTCCTCTGGAGTCGGTAATGAGATTGTGTCTGTTCACGTTAGCGTCAACGATGTGGATGACAGAGTTGGTGGCTTTGTGACCGACTTTGTAGTTGCTACGAAGGTAGGTGCCGAACAGGCAGCTTAGAGCAAAGTGTGTGTCTGCAGAAGAAGGACTCAGACAGATTTGAAGAACAGACAATGAAGTGGCAGATGGAATACAGTATAGGGTCTGCTGTCAGGTACTCAGGTTCACTCAGCGTAATGTTGCACGAACATTATCAGCAAAACCCTCTGACACGATACTGGTTTAATTTTGTTACAGACAAAAAATCCAGTTTGGTACTACAAGTAAACTACATTTCCACATTGGTGGATAAGTGTTCTGACACCCCTCGCTATCTGTAAAAACTGTGACGAGATCCTAATGTTTATTTAATATGGACTGTGCGTTTAAAATGAAAGAAAGTGGGTGTGCACCGATTCAGAAAGAGCGAGAGCACCGAACAGCTCGTGAGTCTCCATGGTTACGGAAGGGCAGAGCTATATAATGGACAGCTGGCGTTCAGCATGTTTGGGATATATACAAGGTCAGCCAGATTTTCAGACAGACACACGGACACACGGAAGACACGGACAGAAATAGAGAAGAAATAGACACTGGTTGAGCTTTCAGTGCCCACGAAAGGGTGGGTTTTGCTCGCAGTGTGGTAAGGGGGTGACCGGCGGAAAGCTATTGGAGAGTTTAACCCTTGCCTGGGTAGACAGCTTTACCGCGTGAAAACGGAACTCTTTTTTGTGTGGTCACAGTCGGTGACTTTAACGGAGACTTCGGAGAACAACGTGGGAAGAATCGACGGCATCGGCAGCTGGAAGACAGAGCACCTCTCCCTCTCTCTCTCTCTCTCTCTCTCTCTCTCTCTCTCTCTCTCTCTCTCTCTCTCTCTCTCTCTCTCTCTCTCTCTCTCTCTCTCTCTCTCTGTATATATGTGTATATATACACATATACTCTGCTAACCAGTTTGATTTACATGATTTTAGATTGTATATTTCGTAGATACTAATAAAATAGAGTTTGTAGCAAAATACTCAGACTCCAGGTGTGTTCCATTTCTGGTTGTCCTTTTAACCAGTTACGAGGTACATAACAAAATTGGGACCTGCGTACAGGATATGAACAAATAGTTGAGAGCTATTCTGAAAATTTGGGGGCTTGTTGATTGCCTGATTATCAATCTTATTGATCACGCTCCTTTGATTATCTTGTATGTGGAAAGTAGCAGAAATGGATGTTGAGCAATTTCTGGAAATTCAGACCCTGCGGCTTTGAAGTAAGCTACAGAGGATGAATTGTGGAAAGCTGTTAATGAATTGAAACTTAAGGTAAAGAAGGGTATGACAAACGGACAACTCCGAAGGATAATAGCCGAACACTATATTTCTACGGGAGAATTTAATGAGGAGGAGTTAAAGGTGTTTCCTTTAGGTAAAGAGGAAATCCAATTGCGACTGGAACAAATGAAGTTAGAGAGACATAAATTAGATAGAGAGTTCGAGAGAGAGAAAAATGGAAGCGACAGGATCAAACGCCAGGTAGGGGTAATGAGCTGGTGGCGCCGTTTAATGTCAGCCAAGAAATTAAGTTAGTACCAGCATTTGATGAAGCCGACGTCGACAGGTATTTCCTACACTTTGAAAATGTGGCCCGGAGTCGGAATTGGCCGAGGCATCAGTGGGCTGTCATGGTACAAAGTGTGTTGAAGTGGAAGGCTCAGCAGGCGTATTCTACCCTGACCCTTGAACAGTCAGACGGTTATGCCACAGTGAAAGATGCAGTGCTTAAAGTTTACGAGTTGCTTCCGGAGGCGTTTAGGCAAAAGTTCAGAGATTTGAGGAAGTCTTGGAATCAAACCTATGTGGAGTGTGCCCATTAAAAATGGGTGTATTTTGATCGTTGACCTACCTGAAAAAGGGCAAAAGAGAATATTGACAATTTAATAGAGTTGATATTGATCGCAGAATTTAAACCGGTGGAATGCTGTCGGAGTGTTTAACCCTTGCCTGGGTTGATAGCTTTACCGCGTGAAGACGGTACCCATTTGTGTGGTCACAATCGGTAACTTTAACAGGACTTCGGAGGACAACGGAAAGATCGACGACATCGGCTTACTTGGGAAACAAATCACCTCTCTTTCTCTGCTCTATTCTACTCATCTTAATAACACGAACTGAACTGACGTCATTGCTATATCATCGTAAGAATATTATTTACCACCTAAGATTGAAGAAGTTTGGGTTTTTATATTTACACATTTATATATGCATAAACTCTGCTAACCTGTTTGATTTATCTGGTTTTATATTACTATATTACGTAGATACTAATAAATAGAGTTTTGTTTGTAGCAGTACCAGACTCCAGGTGTGTTCCATTTATGCTGGACCTTTTAACCTATTACGGGATACATAAGAAAACCGTTCCAACCCCTACATCACACCGCATTTCTGTAAACCCCTTCGACCACTACAGCACTCGGCATCTCTGCAAAACCTCCATCATCCAGCCCTGTACATACAGACGACAGCAGACCCGAGAAAGATACCGTCGTGTCAGATTGCATGGCTCCTAAAACACTATTGGCCAGAAGAAACTACAGTCTGATCAAGGACAGGAAAGCAGACAAACCAGTTCTCTCTGTTCACTCCCCCCCCCCCCCCACCCCCATTTTGTGAACTATGAAGACTGGAATAATTGAATCAGAGGAACTGAATGTGGACACAGGGAGCTTCAGGTAATGTTCTGCTAAACCTGAGACCATTCTCAAACAAGTCCCCATTTGTTATGTGAAGGGCGTGGACTCTGAACTGATTCTTGGCTCTGGAACAAACTAATCAGAGCAATAAACCTGAGACCATGCTCAGAGGAGCAGCTACTTCTTATGTAAAATGCCAGACATATCAAAGAAGCAATCTGTAGTGTCGTTAGACTCTGTCTGGGTTGCCTCATTTAACTGGTTTGGACCAGTCAGGGTTTAAAGATACGAATACACAAGGCTGGGGTGGGCAGAGCCACGTACAATATGTTGGTTGTAGCTCTGTACAATGATCAGTAACCATGTGACCCAGGTAGGTCAGGTGACCTTGAGCAATGGTTTGGAGATTCAATGGTTCAATTGATGAGGAACAATATAAGATTTCGGAGCTTCAGATATGCCGGGGTGATAACTCTCCAGCGGCCAGAGACCAACCATTGCCGAAAAGTAGGACCACACGGACACGTGGAGATCGGGAACATGAGGATCGGAAGATGATGAGCGGCATTGATCGTGTGGCTATTCAGAGGCTTTTTCCCAGGGCTGAAATGGTTGCCACAAGAGGACACAGGGTGAAGGTGCTGGGGAGTCGGTACAGAGGAGATGTCAGGGGTAAATTTTTTATTTTTACTCAGAGAGTGGTTAGTGCGTGAAATAGGCTGCCGGCAACAGTGGTGGAGGCGGATACGATTGGCTCTTTTTAAGAGACTTTTGGATAGGTACATGGAGCTTAGAAAAATAGAGGGCTATAGGTAAGCCCAGTCATTTCTAAGGTAGGGACATGTTCGGCACAACTTTGTGGGCCGAAGGCCCTGTATTGTTCTGTAGATTTTCTATGTTTTCTATGTTTTTATGGAATGTCTTGCCAGCGTAGACTCTTTTCCCTGATAATATCTTTTCTCTTCACTGACTGTTCATGGAGTATCAGGGTTTCCAGTAGGGTGCACACAGGTAGATAGTGTGTAAATCTACGTGCTTTTAGTCGAAATAATAAAATATACTTATTGGTAAATACAGATTCTCTGTATCTCATTGATCATTGTTACAAGGGATGATCCTTGTCACAGTGGCGTCCATCATTATCATTGTCCACTAACAGGACGTGCCCTCTACACGGTGTTACCATCGGGAAGGAGATACAGAAGCCTGAAAGCTCAGGCTCAGTGATTCAGGAACAGCTTTTCTCCCCGCTGCCACCTGTATCTCAGTTTTGTTTTCTCTATATTTATTTATCCTGTATTTCATTGCACTGCTACCATAAAGTTAACAATTTCACGACGTATGTCTGTGATATTAAATGTGGTTCTGATTCTTTAAATGTACCTTTGAAACCTTTGATTCTGATTCAGATGCAGGGGGGATGTGTTAGATCGAACTTACATTAGTTGAAAGCCTATCAGAACATCGTGTACTGTGCTATAATATTCTATGTTCTGTGCTTGATCAAGCGTACCGGATCTTGCTATAGTTAAGTGAGTCGATTAATTATTTAAAGCCATGACGCCTTGCTTTTCCAGACTACTCTCAATGCGTCGGATAATAAAGTGCAGGAGAATTTAAAAAAAAAAACAATAGGCCATAAATGTCAGTACCGACCGCTGGATGATCTCGATAACTTTGCTTGGAAGGGACTTGCCAAGTATTATGTAATGATGAATTGTCCTCGGTGTTCAGACTACGCTGGTCATGGGGTATGAAGGGAAGTATCTGGACAAACAGGAACATTAGCGTTATTCAGTATGGGCCAGTGCGTAGTAGGTCGTGTCTAACCAATCTCACAGAGCTTTACGAGGTAGTTACCAGGAACGGTGTGGAAGGCAAGGCAGTGGATGCCGTCTAAAGGGACTTCAGCCAGGAATTTCTCAAGGTTCCGTAGGGGAGGATGCTCGAGAAGGTTCAGTCGCTTGGCTTTCACGATGAACTATTAAACTGCAGTCGCCATTGGCAACGTTGGGGAAACTAGAGTGTGGTAAAAATGGTTGTCTCTCTGATTCGGGACCTGTGACGAGTGGAGTGCCGCACGGATCGTTGCTGTTATCGTTGTTTGTTGTTTGTCATCTATATCAACGATCTGGTTAATGATGTCGTTAACTGGATCAGCAAACTGCCGATGACAGCAGCATTACCTGTGTAGTTGACAGCGAGGAAGAGTACCGGAGCATGGTACCGGAAACGGGATCTGGATCAGCTGGAACAATGGGCTGAAAAAAAGCGGATCGGATTTAACGCAGACAAGTGTTAGATGTTGCACTCTGGGAGGACCAACCAGGGTTGGTCTGACGCAATGAGAAATAGGGCACCGAGGAGTACGAGAGAACAAACGATTCTGGGAAAGCAGATCCATAATTCAATGAAATTTGCGGCACAGTTACACAGGATCATAAAAAACAGCTATTCGCACTTCGGCTTTCATAGAGCAAAGTACTGAGTACAGGAGTTGGGAGGTTATGTTGATTCTATTTACAACTTTATTGAGGGCTAATTTGGAAGAAAAAATGTGTTCGATTTTGCTCAACCACCGGGACTGGACATTTTGAATTAGGAACTGTCCGATTATTCCAGTGGTGTTTACTCTTGGCTTTCTGAAGATTTACATAATTATTGCGGTGTTGGCATAGTTTTTAATTCTATTGTGTAGTAATTGCTGTAGATATTATTATTAGGAAAATGTATGCACTCTTCCCGTTCCATATTCTTCAATATTTTCTTTCAATTTGCCATGTTTTAGGTATTTTTGACAGTGATTTCTGTATGTTTTATGTGTTTGGGATGGCTATATTTCTTAAGTACTTTGTTTTTGCTTGTTTATACTGTAATGTTATATACCGACTAAAAGTATAGTTCGGCCTTTCTGTAATACCGGATCATTTCTAATATAATTTGTCGGACTCTGACAGTAAACCGTGATCACGCTTGTATTTATAGCAAGGCTGTGCGCCTTTTATGAGTTTATATTTTAAACCAAAATTTTGTTGTCCGTCCCAATAATTTGATGTTCGACCGTTGATTATGCCTGTGTAAATAATCAGATTGAGTTAAACTGCTGCAGGACCTGTAATGTACTGACCTGTTTTTGGTTTCTTTTGGCATTTTCTGCATTTACCATCTTGCATGTATTGGTCTTTTATTACTTATATTTGATAATGTTTTTGAGTTAACCTCCTGGGCCGGGATTGCAACAAGGAGCCTCTCTGTTTCATGGACGGGGCTACAACTCTGAGCAAAGCGTTCGGCGCTGCTATACCGACTCCAGACTGCTCACACCGTGAGATGTCTTCCATTGGGTTCCTGCTTTTCCATTGGTTAGATTTTACTCATGTGGAATTATTTGTCATTTTCTTGAATTGCACTTCCATTTAAATTTAGTGGCGTGTACTTTTTATCAGAAATGCGCATCGTCCCGCTGAATCCGATTTCGTTGTTGTAAATATATTATTAGAAGTTTTAGATGACTAATATGTAAAGTTTTATGACTATTAATCCTCAACCTCCTCTGTCAGAGGTTCAGGATGTCAGTACTGTGTAGTACGTTATTGGCTGCCGATAACAGTTAGGATAACTTTGTCTGTAATCTCAGCTTGGCCATTAGCATTCTGCGGAGTCTCAACATCTTAACGGAACGTTGCACAACCGTTGTTGAAGTGAGCCTATTTGTATCAGCTCTTTGCGGGTTGGGTTGGCATCTTCAATATTTTTTGTATGGCATTGTTATACTTATTATTGGCGGGAACGGCCACAGGGGTGCTCTGCTTATTCTGTCTATTCCCCTTCCCTCTCCTGACAGTCACTCAGCTACCTACCTCCTGACTCTTAGGGGTGACTATCTCCCTGTAACTCCTGTTTATTTCCGCCTCTGCCTCCCGAATGATCCGACGTTCATCCAGCTCCAGCTCCAGTTCCCTAACACGGTTTGTCAGGAGCTGCAGCTGGATGCACCTTTTGCAGGTGTAGTCATCAGGGACAATTGTGCTCGCCCTGACTTCCCACATACTGCAAGCGGAGCACTCAACTGCCCTAACTGCTGTCTCCATTACCTACTCCTAAGCTAGTTAGATCAATTAAAGTAGCTTACCCGGCCTTACCTCACTTGAAGTGAAGCTCGTACTCAGCCTTTGCGGGCCGAAGCCTCTCGAGCCACTCTGTCTTCCTACTCTACCTCCCTCTACTACGTCGCCCGTTCCGTTAATCTGCTCGCTTTTTAAATTCCCCCGCTGCCTGACGGGCCGACTTCTACGTATTCGCGCAGTCGTGCACCGTTCATACTGCCAAAGAAATGACTTAAATGAATTAAAGAATTAACTATTTTCTAAACGGAGAGAAAACACAGAAAAATAAACTCAGATGCAAAGTGACTTGGGGGTCCTGGGCAGGATTCCCTGGAGGTTATTTTGCAGATGGAGCCTGTGCTGAGGAAGGCAAACGCGATGCTCGCATTGCTCAAGAGGACTAAACTATAAAAGCAAGCGTGTGATGTTGAGATTTTATAAAACAAGTGTGAGAGCTCACTTTGACTGTTGTGAGCAGTTTTGGGACACTTATCTTCGAAAGGTTGCGCTGAAACTGAAGAGGATTCAAGGGAATGTAACGAAAATGATTCCAGTATTTATCGGCTTGTCATGTGAAGAGTGGTTGGTGGCTCTGGGCCTGTATTGACGGGAATTAAGAAGGATGAGGGGTGAACTCAATGAAACCTATGGGAAGTTAAAAGACGTTGGTGGATGTGAAGAGGATGTTTCCTTTGATGGGAGAGAATAAGAGCAGAGAAAACAACCTCGGAATAGAGGGAAAACACGAGGAAATCTGCAGATGCTGGAAATTCAAACAACAATACACACAAAATGCTGGTGGAACACAGCAGGCCAGGCAGCATCTATAGGGAGAAGTACTGCCGACGTGCCGGGCCGAGGCCCTTCGTCAGGACAAGTGTGTCCAGTCCTGACGAAGGGTCTCGGCCCGAAACGTCGACAGTGCTTCTCTCTATAGATGCTGCCTGGCCTGCTGTGTTCCACCAGCATTTTGTGTGTGTCAGAATAGAGGGGTGTCCTTTTAGAACCGAGATGAGGAGGAAGTTTTACAGCCAAAGAGTGGTGAATCTGTGAAATTCATTGCCACAGGCAGCTGTGGATGCCGTCTTTATATATATTTAAGATCAAGTGTGGCAGATTATCCGTTGGTTAGGGCATGAAGGAATTCGGCAGTGGGTGTGGGTGGGTGGGAGGGAAGGCAAGAGATGAATCAGACATTATGAAATGACAAGGCGCCATTGATGGGCCAAATTTCCTAACTCTGTTCCTATTTTATGGTCTTATGATCTACTCCGTAGACATTTTCCCATTTCTAAAGTGAAGGGTTATTCCCTACAGCCATATTTTGGCTTTAGATGTCCCTTAACTTGAGAATGGATGCTGACCAAAGCCAAAGTGATATTTTATTTCCCACCCTGTCCTTCATATCTGCAGACCATTCCGTAATCCGTACACATATTAGTAACATTAGTACACATTAGTAACATTATGTTCACATAAGTGGGTACACATATTAATATTATTTTTATTTTTTTCCTCGGCTCAAGCGTGTGAAACATGAGGGACAGGGAAAGCCGAGCACAGTAATTTCTCAATTGCCGGGAACTTTCAGACTACTCTGTTGGTGGTGACTCTTGCGGCTTTCCGGAGATTTACGGAAATATTGCTGTGTGGGCCGAATTGTTGAATGCTATTGTGAGGTGAAGGTGGGATGATACCAGTTGTGGATATTGCTATTGGATCAATGTACACCCTGTTCATGGTCCACAGCCTTTCAAATTCCTCTACATTCAGCATATCTCTGGTGTTTGCCACTTACTAATTTCTGCATGTTATGTACGTTTGGAACGACTACATCTTTCACGTCAGTTGCTCCTGCTTTTTGATCCTGTATTATTACCGTATTTCTGGACATTTTACTATTGATCATCCTGTCTGTAATTACAGATTGATCATAATATAATTTGTAGTTCTCAGAAGCTAAAACTGGATCAGGGTTTTGTTTATAGCAAGGTATGGTGTCTTTTTAGGAGATTGTATTATCAAGTAGGATTTTGATAAATGATGATTACTATCTGATTGTGTCTATAGAAGAGATCCTGTAATATCGTAGATTGTTTCGCTTGGCATTTTCTGCATTTATCTCGTCAAATTTGGTGGTCTGTTAAAGCATATTTGTGATGCTTTTGTGTGTTAACCACCTTACTTTGTCCTGTATTCTCCATATTACTCTCTGCCCCCTTTCCCCACCCGCGACCGGTTTCATGTATCACCTTGTGATTCTTTCTCCCGTCCTCCTCCTTTTCAATCTACTCCTCATCTTGTTTTTTTGAACAGAGGTGTCTCCGTCCGAAATGTTGATTGCACTTTGTTTCCGCAGATGTTCGCCGGTCTGCAGAGTTCCTGCAGCATTTGGTGTGTGTTGCTTAGATTTACAGCACCTGCAGATTTTTTCTTGTTCGACACTTTACATTTGTTGCACGGCCGCTTTTTGACGATGTGCATATTATTCTCGGGGAACTCGCATATTCATCAGATGTGATTCACCTGCAATTACCCCACGTCACCGGACGCTTCCACTTTATTGGCTTCCATTGATCGGCCTGTTTTGGCCAGAGATATTAAGCAATTTATGAGCCATTATTTTTTCCCAGCGTGACAGAATTTGTTCTAGAAACTGTAACCATAGACTAGTATAACTGATCTAGTAGAAAGTGAAGCCTGCTAACTCTCGCCCTAGGGTCTGGGTCAAGGGTGTAGGTGGGTCAATTTCCAACATGGACATTGCGGGGCAGTGCAAGGTAAATGAGGACATGGAGATTTATTCAGTCTCTGTGACGGACTCCATGTATATCAATATCGGGTAGGCAGCCTCTTTGGAAATAATTGAACAGTCCACCTTTCGGGCCACGACCCTTCAACAGGTCTCGCAAGGCATCTGGAGGGTTCCAGCAGAAGAAGGTTGGGCGAGGGGCAGAAAGACGTGCTAGAAGGAGACAGGTGATGGCTGGTGGGTGAGGCGGTGGGACAAAATAATGGAAAATACAAAGGGCTGGAGAAGAAGGTATCTGATAGGAAAGGAGAGTAAATCATGGGAGAAAGGGAGAGAGGGGCTCCAGGGGGAGGTCATAAGCATATGAGGATAAGGTTTAGAGTCCAGAATGGGAAAATAACGAAGAGGAAAAGGGGTGAGGAAAACTACCGGAAGATAGAGATATCCATGTTCATGTCTCATAATTGGAGGTTACCTAGGCGGAATATAAGAGGAGGCCGTTGATTGACATCTCGGACTGGGAAGGGGGATAGATGTAGAAATAGCTTGTCCACGGCGAAATTCCCCTTTAGTGGATGGGGCTGTGTGGCTGGGCGAACCGTCATTTAATTAACGGTTTGCATGCGTTCCGTACCTTCTTAAGCCTGATTGCAATATTAATTTAAGGCACTTCACAATATTACAACCTATTTATTACAAAGTACAAACAACCTGTTCATTTATACATTTCTGGTGCAAGATCTACAACCGAGACAATTCCCAGAGTGAAACAAAGCAGCCCAATTGGTCTATGATGATAAAGTCTATGGAGTCCAGGAATGGGCGGAATCAACAACAACAATCCTGAAACTGAGAGGTGAATCTGATCTGAGAGTGTTTTGCAACAACATACACTGACTTCTCGAATTGTCATTTCTTTGTCTTTAAGAATTTGCAATTTCGTGTCAAACTCTCCATACCTCATCACAATTGGGACTTTAATTGAATGACATCATTTGTACTTTTACACCGGCTGTTGACAGACACGTCAGCCTTGTGTAGTATTGAATATTCAGTGTGCTGGGACGAATATAAATGAATGACCGTGGAGATTCGCAGCTCAAGAGTTTCTTCAGCAAGATCGCGGGCAGCTGGAAGACAGGCTGAATCTCACACAAATTGCTTGAAACGTTGAGGTTGGTAACCGTTCTTGAACCTGGCTGTGCGAGTCCTGAGGCTCTTATACATTTTACCTGATAGCATCAGCAAGAAAAGAGCACGGCCTGGGTGATGAGGAGCTTTGATGATAGATGCTGCTTTTCTTTAGCAACGTTTCATGCAGATGTGTCTGGGTTTTGCTTCCCCCCAAACTTGCAGCAATATCCTAAAACACGATATCCTAAATTTGAATTTAAAGCATGTTGTGTTACAGATATAGAATAAGGCGAGGTAACCCGTAAGTGTGACTAGCGCGCTGGATTATCGAAATTTGCTTTGACAGCGGATTTACCTTGATTCATCAAAACTGCCTGCCATGAATCCACAAAATAAATCCATCTCCCAGAACTTCCAGTATGCATTTGTTTCAACTGCCGGTTGACTTCGACAGGAGACCTCGGATTAAACAGCAAAGGAACTTCTAAATGAACACAGACATTTGTCACAATGTCTGCACCGCACTCACTGATATACGCGTTCTTAGGACTCGTTGTTGGCAAAATCTCTGAATAGCGAAAATTGGACCTTTCTGATCGGATACCTTGACATAGTTGTGAAAAAATCCCGGCCAGAGTAGTTGCCCTACGGGCGGGTGGCAAACAGGAGTCAAGGAGGAATCTAAGGCATACGAACGGGAAATAAATTTGCTTTTCAGATGTGGAGAGTGGCAAAACCTAGGTGACGGGATCACGGCAATAACAATGACTGAGAAATGTGCAGGAGAATCCAGTCTGTACGCATCAGCCTGAAACATAATGGGGGGAGGTTTATATTGATTTGTTGAAAGCGACCTCCGCAATCAGTTGGCAAGCCTCCTTCCCATCTGTGCTCCTCTGCCAGTGGCGAGTACCGCACCCATTCATACAACATGCACCGATTCAGGCATGCGCGACTCCCGCTTTACACATCGTAAACGTACAGTAATGAACTACACATAAAGTCTGACATTTGATAATTCCGAGCCTGTATCTGTCGTGTCACCCACGAAATGGCGAGATAGTAATTAACTAACTTTTTTTGCTATTCCCCAAGAGAATTTAGTGGCCATTCCGGTCCTGTCCCTGGGAAAGTGCGGCCTCTCCACCTGTACCACTCGCTACCTGGTGGCCATGGCAACGGCGGATCTACTAAACATAATCTTTGACGTCATACTGTGGCGTATCAGTTATTACTACTTCCCCGGGACATTCCTGGACATCACCCCCGTATGCAGTGTAATCGCTGTCCTGGGATTTGCAGCCATGGACTGTTCTGTCTGGTTCACCGTCACTTTCACCTTTGATCGGTTTGTCGCCATCTGTTGTCAGAAGCAGAAAGCAAGGTATTGCACCGGGAAAACTGCGGCTGTGATTCTGACAACAATTAGCGTTCTGTTATTTTTCAAAAATGTGCCCGACTTCTTTACATATCATCCTGTGAAAGTGATTGACAATATACCCTGGGACTGCATTCGAAAGCCGGGCTATTATACGGATCCCCGATGGGTGGTATATGAATGGTTTTCTACAGTTCTAACACCATTTCTCCCGTTCTTGTTGATATTACTGTTCAACGCTCTGACAGTCAGACACATCTTAGTGTCTAGTCGCGTCCGGAAGGTGCTGAAGGGTCAGCGAAAGTTGGACAACCGCAGTGACCCGGAGATGGAGAGCAGGAGGAGGACTGTGATCTTACTTCTCACCATCTCCGGCAGCTTCATCATCCTGTGGTCGGTGAATGATGCCGAATTCCTTTAGTACACTATTTCTGGGTTGAATCAAAATAATTATAACGCTTCGGAGTTCATATTTCAACACTCCGGATACATGCTGGTGATAGTAAGTTGCTGCACAAACACGTTTATTTATGGGGTAACTCAGTCGAAGTTTAGGGAGCAGTTCATCAGCGCAGGGAAATATCCGCTGATATCAATTATTCAGCGAATTAATAAGCAGAATCTCTAAGTTCTTCTCGGGGGCTTAGCGGTGTTTTCCATCTTGATATTAAAGACCTGACACCGATCGGATAATGTGGCAACGGTGAGAATGAACCCAGTTTAGGCCTGACAGTCACAGTGGGGAAAAAATAACCGAAGGCACCGGGAGCCCGTGACCTCCACCTCCTACTAATTACTAAACTAACCCTACCTCATTTTTAAAAAAAATATGTTTTCACTATATTCCCGCTCCCGTCACCGCCACGTATATTCCAATAATAAGAGAAAGAGCCAGGATGTGAGGATATTCAACGCCAAATTGACAACAATGCAGCTCATTCGTTAATTTACTATATTGCATGAGTTAAAAGGAAAATAAATTCAATAATCTACACGAACTTACCGTAAACCTTTCACTTGTCCTTCGCAATAGCTAAAACTGTTGAAAGGAAATACTAACGAGTGGAGAACTCGG
This sequence comes from Hemitrygon akajei, assembly GCF_048418815.1. Classification (NCBI taxonomy): domain Eukaryota; kingdom Metazoa; phylum Chordata; class Chondrichthyes; order Myliobatiformes; family Dasyatidae; genus Hemitrygon; species Hemitrygon akajei. The sequence goes on along the minus strand of NW_027331975.1, from coordinate 17,605 downwards.
GAGGTCTGGTCAGAATTGTGTGAAATTTCTATGGGATACCCAATTCCTACTCTGCTGCAAAAAATAAATGTCATCTCCCTTCCTAACTTCTCATAATTTTCACCCGAGCAAACTGCGTTTTGAATCTCCTCTGCGTTCACTCCAGTACGATCGCGTGTTTATCAATATTTCTTATCTCACTAAAGCTGGTAACATTTGAGGCATGGACACGGACAAGCACACTCATCTCTCAATTGCTGTGAACTTTAGGACTGTTCTGATGCTGGTTACGATTGCAGCTTTCTGAAGATTTGTGTAAATATTGCCGGGTAGGCCTAATTTCTTAATGCTGTTGGGATGAATCCATTTTTAGGTTTGCGACAATGTTCACCCTGTTCGTGTACCATAGGCTTTCAATTTCCTCTTTCACGTCAGCATATTTCTGTTATTTCCCTTTCTGATTTCTGTATGTTGTGGGTGTTTGGAATGGTTACATCAATTAAGTAGTCCTTGCTTGTTGAATCTTTGATATTATATCCGGACGAGTATCATGTATTGTCCTATCTCTGGTAATGGATCGGTCGTAATGTAATTGTGGGGCTCTGTCTCAGAAAATGGATCATTGTTGTACTTATACCAATGTAAAGTATCTTCCATGCGTTTGCATTGTAACGCAAGAATGTTGGTGAATTAAGCTCGCCACTTGAGTTTACCTGTGTAAGTAATCAGAATGAATTAAACTGTTGCGAGATCCTGTAATGCATTGGAGAATTTCTGGTTTATTTTCGCATTTTGTGCTTTATCGTCTTGAATTTGCTGCAGTTTTATTGTATATTTTAATATTTCTGTTAAAGAGAAAGAGAATGGCGGAGAGGGTCTGCAGTAGAGCGACACCCGGCGAGTGTGGAGAGGGAGACAGACGGTAGGAGAGAGAGGCCAGTGTTGGGGAGATGCACTGTTCTTATGGGTTGGTGGGGATCTGAAACCGAAAGCGCCCTGGGGAGGGGAGGGAAGGATGGAGATTTACATCACCTCGGTGGGGCTGATTCATGGAGGCAGCAAATGCTGGAAGAAGTTATCTGATCAAACGGCTTCCATGAAGAGAAATACAGTGGGCATTTACAGTCAGGCCTCTCCAACTGGATGGAACGATAGGAGGGACATTGTCGGTATGAATAGGTGGAGACATGTGTCTGCAGGCGGTAGGAGAATCCGGATAGGGGAGGGCGATAGACAAATGGGGTGCTGATGGTGGACAAAATCGCTGCCTGGCTAGAAGGGGGTGTCTCCATGTTTCATACCATCGACAGGATGGGAGCATCGGGTCCTCTCCGAATCTCCGCCGCGATCTGTTTGCTACTCTGCCCTTTTCTGCGGTGAAATGAAGTTTTATTTCCTTGTTTTGTGACGGCAACACGGACAGCCTGACGTAGTGAGCACTGTGAATCTGTCACTTTAATTCTCCGTCCTCTTCTCAGGGCACCGGACTGTGTGGTTTCTATGGCCCTGCTTGGCTGTCCCGCTGCTCAATATAATCGTGGCTGATTTACCCCGGATACATTTCTTTCTCTGCTCCAGTTTCCAATCATTTTCCTCATTCCATCTGCCCAAACACTATTTCTGCAGTGTATGCTTCTATCTTTCCGATACGTCAGCCTCCACAGCTCTCCTCGGTACAGTATTGCAGGGATCCGTGCAGTCAGTCATTAATACTGACTGACTGCTTTACTTCACTGCTTTAAATGACTGTCCCTTAATGAAACCGAGTCCGCTCGTTCATGAGCCTCCCGACAGTGAAAATGCGTTGGTGTGTATCTTCCTTTGCCGTTAATGTAGTGGAAGGCTCAATAATATTACCCTACGGACACCACCTGTTCTGACTCTCTCAGAATATAGGACAGTACAGCACAGAAACTTCCGGCCCATGATATCGGTGTCTACCTTGACGCCAAATGTAACCAATCCGCGCTGTCCGACATGATCCGAAAAGCAACCGAACACCACTGTCACATCCGGTCTCATTAATTTGCCCAACGTGCTTCTTTTAAACCTATCCCCTCTCATCCAATGTCCGTGTCCTCGACAATCTGTCATTCCGAAACCGAGAAATTTATTTTTCTTTTTCAAACTTTTTATTAATATGAAAATAGTGGATATACATAGTACTGCTACACAGTTGTTGGGATTGCATTGTTAATAGATAACATATATAGTTATATATTCATTTAGTACAAAGTTAATAAACCTCCCAAAGATGTTCAAATACAGATGTCGAGTTCACAAAAATAGGATTAACATATCCAGAAAGACTAAAAAAAGAAGAAAAAACAAATATGTATATACATATATATATCCCCAAAATGAAAAAAACTGAACTAACCAATACTAACATAGCAGAAAAAAAAGCTAAGAAAAGAACATGGGCTGTTTATAGTATCGGGGGGAAAAAACAGGACCATTCGTGTCACCAGCTCCGAACCTTCCTACATATTTTAACAGAAGAATAGATTTGGAAAGAGGTCAAATCACATCATATGAAAATGTTGAATAAAAGGCCTCCAAGTCTGATCAAATTTAATGGAAGGGTCGTACATAACACTTCGTATTTTTCTCTAGATTTAAACATAACATAGTCTGAGAGAACCAATGAAATGTGGTGGGAGGATTAATCTTCCATTTCAGCAAAATCGATCTTTTAGCCATTAATGTGAGAAATGCAATCATCCGACGCGCTGAAGAGATTAAATGGTGTGGTTCTATCACTGGTATACCAAAAATTGCCGAGAAATTTATTCCGGCGGCCGGCAGTAATTTGCGTTCCTGATTTTGTAAACTTCAGTCAGGTCTAAACCTAAATCTAAACCTTCATTTTTATCTCCCATTTGCCAACGCAAGTCGTAGTCCTCTCTGCTTCTAAGCGTTCGTCAGCTTCTCCCCCTTCCCGAACTACGGTAATTCCGAATGGCAGTCAGCAACGGGGTGAATAAACTTTCTTGCCCCTGCGCTTCACAATAAACCAAAGCCCACTGCGCTTTGACTCCACTCTGGTCGGAACAAGATTGTGCCACGTCCCAGAAATAAACCCCCGCCTTTTCAAAGGCTCCTCATAGGTGAAATATTCCGTTCCACCTAATATTCACCCATGCCCCACTTCTACACATACATGGAGTGCAATCACATCTGTGGCGTACTGTGATCATCAGAACTACACATGATATAGTAGCCCTGAAACAACCTACTGTATGTTTCATAACTCAGGCAACACACGGGAGGAAATAACGGTAGTTCATACGAAGTACTCAGTATCAGAAACGAGAAAACAATCAGCGACGTCTTTTGTGAAAAACTTTTCAATCCGAAAGGGGTGATCACAACGTTGCGATCACAGAGGAGGACACCAAATGGTGAACAGGAAGTAGATGAAAGGGATTCAGAGAATGTATGCTAAAAATAATAGGGTGTAACACTTCATGAATTTGTCTTTCTTTGAGTGCCGAAGTGTTAACGGTTTACACTGGGTAAAATGTCTTCATTGTGTCTGCAGATACTTTTTGAAAGTACGCTGAAGATGGTGAATGTCAAATGGTTGCTTGAAGGGGAATAAGACTGTTCAAGTGGCCTATGTGTCGAACTCGTTTGTGACCAGTGCCCATCACTCTACTCGTTTACAGACTGTTAGAGAGGAAAAAAAAATAGAGCGGACATTCGATTCAAAGATTAAATAATGCGAACCCTCAAGTCGGTGCCATAAGAAAAAAAAACTCGCAAATGTTACATAAGTAAACGACGCCGAACAAGACTGAAGTTTTTTTTAAGAATCCATTGAGGATACAATGATGAAGTTTGAGAAATGAACAATATTGGGACAATTAGGGCAGCTCGTCTGCCAATGGGCATTAAGGCTGTGGCAAAGAAACATGAGTAGATATGTCAAAGTACAGGCAGCCTGGATCAAGCCAGTCCCTGTGCATTGTAGGGATCATGTCAATACATGAACAGGTCATAAGGTGGCATGAAGCATTCCTATTAGTAATAAGAAAAGAGAAATCTAATTCATTGATCTAAAGGTGCCGTGCAAAAGTCTAAGGGATGTGTAGAGGTATATATGTCCGTATAGCTGGGGTGCCTGTGACAGTATTAAAGCGACTTTATGTTTGCACTCCACTGCTACGGAAGTAAAAAAAAAATCGATATTCAAGACATATGTTAGTGATGATGAACTTGAATCTAATATGTGTCTCGGGTTGAGTGGGAATGGGGCAGAGAGATGGAATTCATGGATGGGAAAGGGGATGGGGAGGATAGGGAGCATGAAGAACGAAAGAGACATTCTGCAATGATCAATAAACACAATATATAGAATCAAATGTCCTTGACTGGTGTCTCATGGCCGGGTGTGCCGGCGCCCAGGCCACCCCTACTCTCCCCCATGGCATTCTTTTTTGCCACCTGTCCCACAAACCCTACCCCGTGTCAATACATCCTCCCCTTCATAACATCCTTTGATCCCGACAGACTTACAAACTCGTGCAAAGGTGATCTATGCGCATAACCACAGGAAACGATCAAAGTGTTAACTGAATACACCACATCTAAATTTACTTGTGGACGGACATAGTTTGTAAGTTGACTGGATGGGACTGGGAAATATTCACATCGGAATGGATAAAGTGTTGGAGTTCTTCATTAATGTACTCAGGTCCTGGTCGTCTTTATTCCAGGGTATTATGGGAAACAAGAACAGAGATTGTTGTGCCCTTGGCAGTGATCTTTGTACGCTCCTTATCAAAAGTAATATATTGAATGGCCGGGATATAGCTAATGTTGCGTCATTATATTAGGGAGACAAAGATAAGACGGGGAACTGGTGATAGATGAGTCTATCAGCAGTGGAGAGTTCGCTGGCGGATGGGATTCAAGTGAGCACATCTACTTCCAGAGACCAGAAGAGTTGCCGGCTGGGGGTCAGTTTGACAGAGTGCGCAAAGATCTGACAGATACAATACAGTTTATGAAGGTATAGGTTATGCATTTTGAAATGAAATATGAATGTGTGGAGACGTTTCTAACGGGGAAGAATATACCCAAATTAAAAACTGTTCATGAACTTCTGAGTCCTTGTTCTGAAATCCCTGAAGGCTAATGTACAGGTTAAGTCAGATGAACGAGGTCAAATGCAATGTTGGTACTGATTTGAAGAGGACGCGAATTTGATACCACAGAGGGTTTAGAAGACAAGTCATTGGGCGTACTTAATCAACAGTTATTGATTGTTGAAGTTTTTGGAAGAAGAAAGGTGTTTGGGGTTGAGGATAGATTGAGATGTTTCGCACAGAGCTCACAAGAAAGAAAGGCGGAGAGATTGATGGAACAAATTTCAAAATTCTACTCCTATATCCAATAATTTAATTGCTTATCTCATGTCTGAATCAAGCACCGGGCCTTCGCCCAAATCCTTACTGAAGTGCCTATCGTCGGCTTTTACTATGTCGCGTTCACTTTTTTATTTTTGCTTTCTCCTAACTACCACCTTGGGAACTGAGAAAGATTGGCGCCTTCCTCACAATGTCATGCACGCTTGTACCTTTAGAAACAGACCTTTTGCAGATGATAATTGGATCTTATTAAGACTTAGCGCGTGGAAGTAAGCATCATATATTTTATACCAGAGCACTGACACAGATGAACTCGGCAACTGAAGTTATGCTCTCAGCTCATAGCGTATTAAGGCACGCACCATGTTGAACACAATCAGCTAAATATCGTTGCGGGGCTGCCTACTCAGTCCGAGCATGGACCACATCCGATCTGACCTCCGGGGTGCTCAGTGTAAATTCTGCCCGTTTTCCAGTGACGGGGGTATTTCGGCAAGCTGCTCCGCTTCCTCAGCGTGACCCAGGGGTATCGGCTTTCCAGGTCACCTGACTGATCAACATTTGCACTGCAGTGCGGAATTATTCATCCAAAGGTGTGCAGCGGTGCCGATATCCGGAATACGGTGAAAAGAAGGCTGGGCCAGAATTAGTCATTGGTAGGAGGGGGATGCCGGGGGCTGCGTGCGCCGATATCAGGAATACGGTGAACAGAAGGGTGGGCCAGAATTAGTCATTGGTAGGAGGTGGATGTCGGGGGCTGCGTGCGCCGAAGACTCTGATCCCAGGTCGAGTCTATCTTGGGTTGTAAACCAGTTTTATTCTCCTCGCTGCCAAGTTCTCCGACCGGACAGTTCTGTAATGTCAAGTTCAAAAATATTACGAAGGCAACTGGGAAGCACTCAGATATTTTGTTTATTAATTTGTTGAAGAATTGACGTGAGCGGATATTTCGCTGCGCTGATGAACTGCTCTCTGAACTTGGACTGAGTCACCCCATAAATAAACGTGTTCGTGCAGCAATTCAATATCATCAGCATCTCCCCAACGTGATCAAGTATGTATTCCAAATCGCTGTATTTAGTTTGATGCGGTCCGGCAATGAGGTAATAAAGGAACTCGGCAACATTCACCGACCACAGGATGATGAAGCTCCCGGAGATGGTGAGAAGTAAGATCACAGACCTCCTCCTGCTCTCCATCTCCGGGTCACTGCCGTTCTCCGTCTTACTCTGATCCCTCAGCCCCTTACGGACGCGACTCCTCACTAAAATATATCTGACAGTCAGAGCGTTGAACAGTAGTATTAACACGAACGGGAGTAAAGGCGTCAGAATGGCAAAAACCCAGTTATATGCCATCCACCCGGGATCCGTATAGTAGGCCGATTTTGTGATACAGTCCCAGGGTATATTGTCAACCACTTTCACAGGTTGATACATAAAGAATGTGGGCACATTTTTAAAACAGAACAGAACGCCAGTTGTTGTCAGAACCACAGCCGCAGTTTTCCCGGTGCAATACTTTGTTTTCCGCTTCTGACAACGGATGGCGACAAACCGGTCAAACGTAAAGCTGACGGTGAACCAGACAGAACACTCTGTAGCCGCCTCTCTCAATACAGAGATCACACTGCACACGGGGGTGATGTCCAGGAAAGTCCCGGGGAAGTAATAGTAACTGACCCGCCACAATACGACCTCAAAGACGATGGTTAGTAGATCCGCCGTTGCCATGGACACCAGGTATCGAGTGGTGCAGGTGGAGAGGCCGCACTTTCCCCGGGACAGGATCACAATCGCCAGTATATACACTGAAGGAACATCAAAAAGAATGAGTGAATGAGAAGCTCCCAGCGTCTCACGGCAGAAATAAACCGGAAACTGAGAACAAACAAACTTTGCAGACAACTCACTTCTTGAGGTGTAGAAGTGTAAAGCGGGAGTCTCAGCATCAGTTTTTCGGTTGATATGTAAAGCAACGAAGCTCGGCAACTTTTTTTTAGTGTGGCGATTGCCGCGATCCCGTCCCCGATATCCGGACACTTTCCCCATACAGCACGGCATCGCTCCCTTGCCTTGTAACCGCGTACAAAGCTCTAAGCAAATTCCTTTTTCCTTCGTTTCCTCCACATCTCCTGGCTGTCAACCGCCCAGACAGGACTGCTGGACTCGCTTCTTTTAATTTCTCTAACTACCCTTGTCCAGGGATGATTCTCACAACGTCAAGCAATCACATCAGAAAGTTCAATTTTAGGTATTACAATTTTTGCTTAACCTGCTGGCAGTTTCAGGTATTCTGCAAGCTAGTGCTTAGAGCATCTAATTTCCAACGGAAATGTGTTCTAGGTACTTCAAACATCTGCTGTGTTCTAGGTACTTCAAACATCTGCCTCCTTTAGCGATCGTTTCAAATTGCAGCAGCATTATTCTAAATGCTTCGATGCTTATTGTTTCAGAGCGCTGTATCGCATCTTTGACCACTATCGGACATCGCTGGTTTAGCTCTTAACTCCTTCTTCACTTCACGCAAAATAAGGCGTGGGAACAAACCCTGGTTATCTAAATCGCCCATGGAGTGTTATTTTTCGAAACTCCCGATGGTTCGGAGTCTAACTGAGAAGCAACGTCCTCCGCTCGCTCCTGAATCTCAGCAGTGATTCGCTTCCCGCGTTCGTTTCAAACTTGCAGCAATTTCTTAAAACACGAGAAACGTCTTCAAATTGATACCGAAAAGCACTAAAGAATTCGTAAGGCTGGTGATCGAGCTTGAATATCGGAGCTTATCTTAACAGCTGGTTTGCATTGATAAATCAAACCTGTGTGAGACGAATCAGCAAAATGAATCCATCTCCCCGAACGATCACACTACATGTTTTTACCTGCCGGATTATTTTGCTCTGAGTCCACAGATTAAACTGCAATGTTACAATGTCTGCACCGCACTCACTGATACACCGGCATCACAACGCTGCCGGTAACCGATCGAGTCCAAAGACCAATGTTAGTTGGCCGATATTCTTACCAGGAGCACCGATAACAGCAATGATCATGTAATATATCTTTCTCACACGGTAAAATGCTTCAGACATGTTGACCGAAAGTCAATCTGTCTTCCAGCTGGCCGCGATCCCGCTGAAGAAACTCTGAGCTGATGAATCTCCACGGTCATTCATTTATACTCGCTCCAGCACACTGAATATTCAATACTACACAAGGCTGACGTGTCTTCCAACAGCTGGGGTAAAAATAAACATGATGTAATTCAAGTAAAATCCCAATCGTGATGAGGTACGGATAACTTGACACGAATTTGCAAAATCTCAAAGACGACGAAATGACGATTGGAGAAGTCAGTGACTGATGTTGTGAAAGTCTCTCAGGATCACCGCTCGGTTTCATGATTGTTACTGTCCGTTTCTGGCATCCGTAAACTTTATCACCATAAACCAATGTTGTAACGTCACCGTACTGCTTATTGTCTCGGAATATAAATATACATATAAAGTAATATTTGTTAGTACTTTTGCGTAACGCAGTAAAAAAAAAACCTTAAACGAAAATGTCACCCAGGTTTATGAAGTTGTTTAACACATGAACACCCTGAATCAAATTAATTGCAATATACGCAAAATGCCGGAAGAACTGGTCAATCCAAGCATTATCCATGAAACGAATAAACAGTCGACCTTCTTGGCCAAGGATCCTTCTTCATATTAATTAACATCCTGGCGAGCACCGCAGCTCCATCGGGAAAAAGCGGAATTTACAAGCGGCCAACCATTGCAACTAATATCCTCAGTCCTGGTCCGCAATATCTCTCCATGGCTTCCTCTTCTGCCACTATGAAGCCAGCCTTAGGCTGGAGAATTAACACCGTACATTCCGTCTTGGTAACCTCTAAGCTTATGGTAAGGACATGGATATCTTTATGTTGCGGTATATACTGTTCCCTTTCACCTTATCTGCTTGCTCACTGTTATCTCTGACTCTTCTCCTCGTTTGCCTGTCGACACCACTGCCCCTCTTTCCCTTCTCTGATGATCCAATCCGCTCACTCCCCTCTCCTATCAGATTCCTTCTTTTCCAGCCCTATGCCTTTTTCAGTTATCACCCGCCGCCACTTATTTCGCCCGTCCCACAACCTACGCACCTTTCTTCACCCATCACCTTACAGCTTGTCCTGTTTCCCCTCCTCGCAACCTCCTTATTCTGAAATACTCTCCCTTTCATTCCACCCCAAAGCTGGGTCGCGGCCCGAAACTCCGACTCTTTATTCATTTCGGTCGATTCTGCCCGAGCTGCTGATTTCCTACAACATTTTGTATGTGCATCAGATTGATGAAGCCCCTCACATAGTAAACCATCTCCCGTCAGGATTCGCACCGGTATGAAGCAAAATAATTCAATCACCGTGCACATGACCCTCGGATTGGTGCAAATGCTTAAACCGAAAGAGTATCTGCATTCATTACGCTTGTACCAACAATGACAATTGTTTTGCAGATGCACTGAATTGGTAGCGTTGTTGACAGTGAGGTAGGTAATCGTATTGACTTATTTGACAATCTGAACTGCACTGTCACTGTAAATATCACACAACATTGCATATGCTCTTAATTTTCCTGACGTGCTATCTCGACGTACTTATATATTGAATGGTCCAGACTGAATGGCTCTAAAGATGAGCTTTCACTGAATCCAGATACTGGCTGCAGCGATAGGCCAATGGGATGCCGGTTATCGGATTACATT